>NC_044334.1:33509960-33663704 GCF_007399415.2 Gopherus evgoodei
ACAATATTCTCTATGAAGAATATGGGGTGTAGGGTCACAGCTCCTCTGGCAGGGCAGCGGCTGGCAGGGACCAGGGGAAGCTAGAGAGAGCTCCTGTCTGGTTGCTGGGATTTGCAGGATTGAGACCCTGAGAAGAGGGTGAAGAACGTGCTGGGGCTGCAGGGAAGCAGCCCCAGGAATTGAAGCAGCACTGGGGGATGAAGTTAAGAAGAGGAAGCAGAAGCTGATATCTACAGGATACCTGGGCTGGGACCCAGAGTAGTGTGGATCTGGTTCCCTGCCACTCACCACTGGGGAAATGGCTGGATTGGGAGATACTTCCCGACCCCCATGCTCCATCACCCTGGAAGGGAGGAGCACAGATTATGGCATGGCCAGATGGCTGAGTCATAAAGAGGATGCTGCAGTACTTGGACTGAGGTAGGTCTGCAAGCGGTGATGAAGATGGACAAGGCACCGCCAGGAGAGGGAACACCGCCTGAGCGAGCTAATCCCTGAGACAAACAGCAGGAGGTGCCACCCTGGCATCATCCTGGTATCACCCATTACAGGGCCTGAGTGCATGTCCTCCCCTTCCTGGGGGTCTGGCCAGGCTCTGCCAAGCGAGGCTCAGCTGTTTTGTGAGCCCATCCAGGGAGCTGATACCGCCCAGACATATGAGTGTCCTCAGGGCAACACAGTTGCAAAAGTGAGCAGGGGCAGGCTGCAGCGCTCACCACACTTGCTGGCTCAGCCTTGTGCATGCTGGGGCTGGCCACCTCCCCGCTGATGAGACCTGGTCCCACCGTCTTCCTGGAGCTCCAGTCTGCCCTGCTGCCATCCCTGTCTGTGTTGCTGTTGTCTGCTCTAGCAGTTGTCAGGAAGGGGCGCATTGTTCCCATGCCATGTAGCCATCTTGTCTTGAAGGGTGAAAGCAGGAAGAATGGTGCCTTCATAGCCCACCTGATAATCCATAATGTATTTAAGGATAATATTTCTCAATGAACTCTCAGTAAAAGATCAGAAACAGCCAGTGTCCACATCATGCTAAGGGCATTGGGATTTTCTTTAAATTTGCCAGACCAACCTAATTAACATCTAACACACATTTGAAGCTCTTCTTTTCACACTGTTGCTCATTCTCAGGTCTACTTTGTCTCCAGACAGATCCATTCTCTTTCTTGTTCATTGATATGTCAAAGTAAACACTCCCCTTCATTCTATTCTCAGACAAACACTAGCATTAAGTGTTTGGAACTGATGGGTTTAGAAAGCATTTGTCAAGTGGAATATTCTGGGGGATTGTTCCCAAGATCCCATAGTTTGTGTCAAAAGGTCTCCTACCTTTCTTGGTGAAACAGAGACCAAGGTTTCCTTGCAATGTACTGGAAGAAAGTAGCTTTTTACCTCAGATGGGACTTGAACCCACAATTCTTGGTTTCAAAAACAGACACTTTATCCATTAGACCCCTGGGGCCTTGAAATACCACTGCTGCAGGGATGGAAATTCCCTCTCATAACTGTACATTCCTCACTTGCCAAATACCCCATTAAATCACCTTACAGAAATGTCAGCATCCCCTGAAAGCGAGGCAACTGGGCAGGTAGCTGATAGACCTGAGCACCATCTTTCTGCCATCCACCTTTAGATAAGAACTACATCCTAGAGTCACCCCTCCCTCCTCCAGCACCTCCATATCTGTGGCTCTGAGTGGCCGATATCAAGGGTTGGTGATCAATGGCTCCACGTCTAATTGGCAGTCGATATCAAGGGTCAGTCCTGATTTTTTTGAAGTAGCAGAAAAATCTGATGTCTTTACCTTTTTTGTTTCTTTAAGATAAACACAATACAGTTACAATTTCTTGGAAATGTTTTGTGAATCTATAGATGTGAGAGGTTCTTCTTTGTCTTGCTAGAGAACTATTTAAGAAGCTGGACTTCTTTCTGCTGTGAGTCTTTTCAACAGTATGAGGGACAAATGCTTTCCAGACTCTGGGTCTGTTGGAGAGATGGTTGTTTTTTCATTTTTGTTTTTGTTTTTTTTGGGGCGGAGGGTTGGTAATATTTGAGGTTACATGTATATCAAGAACTGCATGAGTTACACAGACTTCTCCCCACCCGGCCTACATTCTATGTATCTTGGTTCGTAAGATCAAGACAAGGCACTAGGTGTCGTGCTGCACCCAGCACACAGGGGCCCCAATCCTGATTTCCCCCCTAAAGCTCCTATAATCTAAATGCTAAATAATAACCCTTAACTTCTCATTGTTGCCACCCTCACTATTGGAAAATCCCCAAAATCAAGACAGTGGCTTACAAATCATGAGGATTCTTTTTTTTAAAAATGTAATGTGGGCTCTCTATCTTTCCCTTCCGGTTTTCTGAACTAGGCAAGCTAGAAATTACCTTTCTAGTGCAGCCAGAGCCCCAGAGAGCAGGAGTCTCTGGCGCCTGGGGCTTGCAGGCAGTGGGGCTCCTCACGGTTGTGTGTTCCACACTTTGATCTCACCCACCAGGTATCAAGTATAAACTCTTCAGGCACTAGAACAGCCTTAACATGGAGTCACAGACAACCCCCTTGGGCACCCTGACTCTAGCTTGCCACCCAAGTGTAGTAGAAGCTGCTGTAACACGCAAGCTCTGTATGTCCTTTAGGGCTAACCCTAGCCAAACAGCCAGGATCCCTTGCTTATGCTTAGAAGGCGTGCCATCTCCCTGAAGTCCAAGCAGCTTCAGGGGGACAACAGTTTCATTCTGACAGGGATTTTTATTCCATTCCCCCAGAGCTCAAACTGATGGGGGCAAGTGTTTGTGCAGGTCTCTGCCTCCTCATGGGTGTGTGAGGGGAAGCAATCAACCAAGTCTTTTGTCCACGGATGATCCACAGTGGCTTGTCTGATGTCTCAGTCAGGGCCTTTTCTTGGAAAGGAGATGACGCCTCTTCTGGTAAACTAGCATTTCACACTTGGTAATGCTTCTTTCCCAACTGGTGGCAGGGTGGGGGCAAGGAGGTTTACAACTTTAGTGCCAACGCTTATATAACACCTTACAACATGGGCTACGGCTATTATGGGTCAAAATAATGCATACAGCAACTCACGAGCTTGTCATAAACTCTAAACACATTCTTATAAAGCTAAGGTCTGTTTTAACAACATTAACAAACAGGTGAGCAAGACTAGTTTCCAGCCATGCGTTTGTCACTTCTCAGTAAGGCCTAAGGGCCTTGGCATGAGCTGGCACCTGCTCTGCCAGTGTCAGAAGAGGATCTTCCTGCTCTTATCCCCAGGTGTCTGTACTGGGAGCAGTACTGTTTAACTTATTCATAAATGATCTGGGGAAAGGGGTAAACAGTGAGGTGACAAAATTTGCAGATGATACAAAATTGCTCAAGATAGTTAAGTCCCAGGCAGACTGCGAAGAGCCACAAAGAGATCTCACAAAACTGGGTGATGGGACAACCAAATGGCAGATGAACATCGGTGCTGTTAAGTGCAAAGTAATGAACATTGGAAAACATAATCCCAACTATCCCTATAAAATGATGGGGTCTAAATTAGCTGTTACCACTCGAGAAAGAGATCTGGGAGTTGTTGTGGATAGTTCTCTGAAAACATCCACTCAATGTGCAGCGGAGTGTTGGGAATCATTAAGAAAGGGATAGGTAATAAGACAGAAACTATCATATCACCTCAATATCAATCCATGGTTCGGCCACATCTTGAATACTGCGTGCTGATGCGGTCGCCCCAATCTCAAAAAAGATATATTGGAATGGGAAAGATTCAGAAAAGAACAACAAAAACGATGAGGGGATATGGACCAGCTTCCGTCTAAGAAGAGATTAATAAGATTGGGACTTTTCATCTTGGAAAAGAGACGACTAAAGGGGGATACAATGGAGGTCTATAAAACCATGACCAATGTGGAGAAAGTAAATAAGGAAGAGTTATTTAAGAACTAGGGGTCACCAAATGAAATTAATAGGCAGCAGCTTTAAAACAAACAAAAAGAAGTATTTCTTCATGCAACACACAGTCAATCTGTGGAACTCTTTGCCAGAGGATGTTGCAAAGGCCAATACTAGAATAGGGTTCAAAAAAGCACTAGATACCTTCATGGAGGATAGGTCCATCTATGGCGCTTCACCAGCGGTATCTCTAGCTAACCCCTGTTTGCCAGAAGCTGGGCATGGGCGACAGGGGATGGAGCACTTGATGATTCCCTGTTCTGGTCATTCCCTCTGGGGCACCTGGCATTGGCCGCTGTCAGAAGACAAGCCACTGGGTTAGGTCTTTAACTTTGATGAGTAGCTGGGAAGATGGTAAATCAGACAGAACCCGTTTGACAAACCTCTTCATTTCCTTGTTATTGCCTGACTTCTTTATTCATTTCCTTTTCCTTATTTCCCAGCAGACTGACTAGACACCAGATTTGGGTGCTAGCAGAGGGACTTGACGAGCTCTGTCTTTTCAGCAGCGTTGAACATGCCAGGGCACAGTCAGTTTCTGGATGCTCATCTGAACGTAACACCTAGCGCTCAGCTTTATTTCTGTTTCTTAGCTCTTTTGGGCCATCAATCTTTGGTTTACTCCAACACCTCAGTGACAGAGCAAGGTCATTCTGAAAGAGAATG
This sequence comes from Gopherus evgoodei, assembly GCF_007399415.2. Classification (NCBI taxonomy): domain Eukaryota; kingdom Metazoa; phylum Chordata; order Testudines; family Testudinidae; genus Gopherus; species Gopherus evgoodei. The sequence continues at coordinate 33,514,577 of NC_044334.1, forward strand.
GATCTGTCTGGAGGCAAAGCAGACCTTGAGAATGAGCAACAATGTGAAAAGAAGAGGTTCAAATGTGTGTTAGACGTTAGTTAGGTTGGTCTGACAAATTTCAAGGAAAATACCAATGCTCGTAGACTGATGAAGACACTGGCTGTTTCTTATCTTTTACTGAGAGTTCACTGAGAAATATTTTCCTTAACTATGTTATGGAATATTGAGTGGTCTATGAAGGCACCATTCTTCCTGCTTTCGCCCTTTGAGACAACACGGCTACATGGCATGCGGCCAATGTGCACCTTCCAGTCAACTGCTAGAGAAGACAACACAGACAGGGATGGCAGCAGGGCAGACTGGAGCTCCACAGAGATGGTGGGACCAGGTCTCATCAACAGGGAGGTGGCCACCCTAGGATGCACAAGGCTGAGGAAGTGTGGTGTGTGCTTCACCGTGCCCCTACTCACTGCACATGGTGGTGGTGGAGGCCAGTTACTCAGGTAGGTTGGTCTGGCAAATTTAGGGCTTGGCTACACTTGCAGATGTAGAGCGCTGGGAGTTAAACCAGCCCTCGGAGACCGCAGCAGGGAAAACACTGCTGTGTGTTCACACTGTCAGCTGCAAGGGCACTGGAGTGGCCACATTAGCAGCTCTTGCAATGCCACACAGAGTAGTGCAGTGTGGTAGCTATCCCAGTGTGCAAGTGGCTGCAACGTGCTTTTCAAATGGGGTGTGGGGGTGGAGTGTGACAGGGAGTGTGTTGTGTGTATGTGGAGGGAGCGACAGTGTGTTTGGGGGGCTGAGAGTGTGTCAGCATGTTGTCTTGTTTGTTCGGACAGCAGCAGACACCCCCTCCCCCCATACACGCACACAACAGCAGCATTCCACACTAATGATTGCTTTGTCCCAGAGCAGATAAGCAGCCGGCTGTCAGAAACAGAGCTTTGAAAGGGGATATCCGCATGCCTGCAGCCCATTTCAAAACAATGACCAGAGTGGGCACTTGACTTCAGGGGATTATGAGATGTTTCCTGAGGCCAGTCACAGTGCAGTAACCCAACACGTCTTCCACCCTGATGCCCGGCCATTTCAGCCGAGGCACAGCGAGCTTTATGCTTCTCATGGAGGAGGATTACCAGGAGCGCTCCAGCTGCAGAGCCCAGGCGCTCCATGTGCCTTGCCAGTGTGGACACCTCAGGAGTTAGGGCGCCCAGGGCTGCTTTAATGCACTGTAACTTGCAAGTGTAGCCAAGCCCCTAGACTTGCGACCTGACACCCAGGGTTATAGGGTAGACATAGTGACTCCCTTATTGGCCTTGGGGAACCCAAAAACCCTTGTTACTAAGGGCATTTAGGAGTCTCTGTCCCTTAATAACTTCTGGGAGCTCCCTAGCAGGCTGCGGGCGTCAGCCACCACCTGCCTCACAGGTTAGACTCTTGGCACTGTGCCAGCCGCCCCTTCGCTTGAGGTCCCAGTGTAAGAAGAAGGAGGCCCAGTGCTAGCAGAAGGGGGTTTTGATTAATCGAGCTCTGTGGTATGGGCACAGGACTCTTCCACTGTGTCACTCTGCTGGCTTCTCTTCAGCAGCACCTAGCGGCCCTGGCTCCAGGCTAGCGACTTGTGAGCTCTGGCACTGGCAGGAAGAGTTGCAGGGTGCTGGGCAGCAGCATTGGCAAACCAGCTGCTGGTAGGTGTCTCTGTGGTATCATGGGTCAGTGAGTTCAGCTGTTAATGGAAAGGAGGAGGGTTTATGCTCCCCCAGGGATGGCACCTGAAGGCTCCTCGTGGGCTCCTCAAGGTCTGCTGGGAGCCGTGATGTCCCCCTTTTGCCTTTTGCCACCTCGAAGGCTCCCTCTTGGACACAGTGGGTTGACTTGCTGCCTACAAGCGTGTGGGGGGCCGTGCTGCAAAAGCCCATCTCCAAACAGCCACGCCAGAGGCTTGGGCTTAATTCTCAAGGCTGAGCACAAAACCTTCAGCCGGGAACCTTTCACTCCCTTCCTGCCTCTGACCAAGGAGCAAGGGAGAAGCAGAGGAGACACGCTGGCTCGAGGACACCTCCCTCTCACTTCCCTGTACGCTGTGCAAAGCCCTTGGCCTGTCTCATGCCTTGTCAGGAAAGCGCGGCCATGCTGCCCAAGCCTAAGTCTCTTCCACAGCCTGGCCCGCCCCAGCTGATGGAGCGTGGAGCCACGCGAGTCAATGGCAGGTTGAATTGGGAGCCTCAGCTCTTTCCCCTGACAGCCACACTGCGCTGCCTAGTGCCCCGAGAGCCTCCCTCGTGTTCTCTCACAGCAGCCGCCTGCTGGTGTGGGTGGGAAAAGGGGACCAGGAAGTACTGCTGCCTCAGGCTGGGACAGGAGGCCCTCACCCTGCCCAGGCCTGCCTCTTGTCTTCAGCCCAGGCAGCCAGAGGTGCCGGGGAGCTCCCTGGCAGGCCGCCGCCTCAGCCAGGAAATAAGGAAAAGGCAATGAATAAAGAAGTCAGGAAATAACAAGGAAATGACGAGGTTTGTTGAACGGGTTTCTGCCCGATTTACCATCTTCTCAGCTACCGCTCAGTATTAAAGACCTAAAGTCGACCTATCGGCATAAGTACAGATGGTTAGATGGGAATTAAAAGGAGCTGCTGTCACAAGTGTTAGGTGCCTGCAAGCAGCATGCAGACCGTTTAAAAACACTGCAATTAGAGGCTCAGATGAAACGTTTGCCCTAAATCAGAAAAGACAATAGGACGACCAGCAGAACACCACTCTAGGTAAACGGCCGAGTAATGGAGGCTGTTAGAGGCAAAAAGTCATTTTGCAAAATTTGGAAATCAAATCGTAGTGAGGATAATAGGAAGGTGCACAAACTCTGGCCTGTTAAGTATCAAAGTGTAACAAGTCAGGCCAAGAAAGAATCTGAGAAGCAACATGCTAAAGACACAAAAGCTAAGCATAAATCCGGTCAATGCGAGTCCCGGTCTGTCCCCGCAGAAAGGTGAACCCCCTCTGTGGCTGGAGTGAGCTCCTCTAAGCTGACCTCACTACAGACCTGTGCCAGGTAGTGCTCATTGTAAAAATGTTTCCTCTGATGGTTGGGAAAACTGGACCAGCGGTCCTCAGGCCGGCTGACACAATTAAAATCCCTCCCCCAACAACAAACATCAAGCAGTCCAGAGGAAGGAAGCCAGTCCCTTCCATTGATCTTCCCTCTCACACCTTAACTGGGGACCATACACACTAATATAGCAGTAACCAGTGCCATAGAGCACAAAGTCTAGCAGTAATGCTCTCCCTGGTCAGAGCTCCAGCACCTTCTGTACTCACACTGCGAATGTGAAGAACAAGACTCCAACCCCATCCTTCTTCCCTGGCCAGGAGGCCCTTCCTCCAATCGCCCTCTGCCTATTGAGCTACCCTAGAGTTGTTAATGTGCAATTCCTGAACACCCACCATGTCCAAGTCCAGCTGCTCCAAGGCACTGAACATCAAGCACCTCCTCCTGGGCCCCCAAATCCCTGCCACCTTCCACATGGCCACTTTTACAGATGCCCCTTCCCTGATACTGCCCTTGCTCAGCTGCACAGAGGAGTTTTCATCCCCAATCCCTGCCTGTCACTGCCCAGCAGCCCTCTGGCACCATTCCTGAGGGTCACCCTGCCTCACTCTCTTCCTGCCATGTTGGGAAAGACAGCTGTCATCATTAAAGGTCAGGTGGGCCAACTAGGGACAGAAGCCCATTCTATGTTTTTCTACTGCAGAGCCCAAGATCAGGGCCTCACCTTCAAGGCTGCCCAGAGTGGGGGCAAGTGGGGCAATTTGCCCAAAGGCCTCCAGGGACCCCATGTGAATATAGTACTCTATAGTATTGCAACTTTTTTTTATGGAAGGGGCCCCTGAAATTGCTTTGCCACAGGACCCCTGAATCCTCTAGAGCAGCTATGCTTGCCTTGGGTGCAGGCACTGCTGTGCTCCCAGAAAACAAGCTGCTTCTGCACATAGAGGGATGAAAGGACCTAGCAAAGCCCAGAATTGAACCAGGTACCTTTAGATTTTCAGTCTAATGCTCACCCAACTGAGTTACTTTGGCAGTTCTGTAGCAGTATCTTGGTCTGTTGCTTCTCTGTCTGGGATGTTTTTGTAGCAGTTGCACACAAAAAGGACAATTGGGAGCAGCACATGAAGACAAGGCTCACTTTAGCCTGCTTTGCTCGCTTCCTCACCCTGTTCCTGCCTGAGTTCCCGGGTTGACCTGGTGGCGGAAGGGGACTGGGGGCCAGTGGAGCAGGGAGGAAGTTGAGTTGGACCCTGAGCTAGACTAGACCCTAGCGGCGAGAGTCTGGCCACCACTTGCCTCCCCACCCTGTTGTCCTGGCTTCCCCCACTGATGGTACGTCTACACTACAGGGTAATTTCGAATTAACATAAACCAGTTTTATAAAACAGATATAATAAAATCGATTGCACGCGGCCACACTAGGCACAGTAATTCAGCGGTGTGCATCCATGGTCCGAGGCTAGCATCGATTTCCGGAGCGTTGCACTGTGGGTAGCTATTCCGTAGCTATCCCATAGTTCCCGCAGTCTCCTCTGCCCCTTGGAATTCTGGGTTGAGATCCCAGTGCCTGATGGGGCAAAAATCATTGTCGTGGGTGGTTCTGAGTACAGCCTCACCCCTCCCTTCCTGAAAGCAGCAGACAACCATTTCACGCCTTTTTTCCTGGGTGAACTGAAAGCAAACGCCATAGCACAGCAAGCATGGACCCTGCTCAGATCAATAGTGCAATCGTGGACGTTGTAAACACCTCGCGCATTCTCGTGCAGTCTATGGTGAACCGTGAACTGCAAAGGCAGGCGAGGAGGAGGCAGCTACGACAGCGCGGCGACGAGAGTGATGAGGACATGGACACTGAATTCTCCCTAACCGCGGGCCCCTGCGCTTTGGAGCTCCTGCACGTAATGGGGGAGGTTCTACCCATTGAACTCCAATTTTGGGCCCTGGAAACAAGCACAGACTGGTGGGACCGCATAGTTTTGCAGGTGTGGGACGATTCGCAGTGGCTGCGAAACTTTCGCATGTGTAAGAGCACTTTCTTTGAACTTTGTGACTTGCTTTCCCCTGCCCTGAAACGCCATAATACCAAGATGAGAGCAGCCCTCACAGTGGAGAAGCGAGTGGCAATAGCCCTCTGGAAGTTTGCAACGCCAGACAGCTACCGGTCAGTCGGGAATCAATTTGGAGTGGGAAAATCTACTGTGGGGGCTGCTGTGCTGCAAGTAGCCAAAGCAATCATTAAGCTGCTGCTACGAAAGGTTGTGACTCTGGGAAACGTGCAGGTCATAGTGGATGGCTTTGCTGCAATGGGATTTCCTAACTGTGGGGGGGCGATAGATGGAACCCATATCCCTATCTTGGCACCGGAGCACCAGGGCACCCAGTACATAAACCGCAAGGGGTACTTTTCAATGGTGCTGCAAGCACTGGTGGATCACAAGGGACGTTTCACCAACATCCACGTGGGATGGCCAGGAAGGGTTCATGACGCTCGTGTCTTCAGAAGCACCTTTCTGTTTAAACGGCTGCAGCAAGGGACTTACTTCCCGGACCAGAAAATAACAGTTGGGGATGTTGAAATGCCTGTAGTTATCCTGGGGGACCCAGCCTACCCCTTGATGCCATGGCTCATGAAGCCATACACAGGCAGCCTGGACAGTGGTCAGGAGCTGTTCAGCTACAGGCTGAGCAAGTGCAGGATGGTGGTAGAATGTGCATTTGGCCGTTTAAAGGCACGCTGGCGCACATTACTGACTCGCTCAGATCTCAGCCAAACCAATGTCCCCTTTGTTATTGCTGCTTGCTGTGTGCTCCACAATCTCTGTGAGAGTAAGGGGGAGACCTTTATGGCGGGGTGGGAGGCTGAGGCAAATCACCTGGCCACTGATTACGTGCAGCCAGACACCAGGGCGATTAGAAGAGCTCACCAGGAAGCGGTGCACATCAGAGAAGCCTTGAAAACGAGTTTCATCACGGGCCAGGGTACGGTGTGACTGCTGTGTTTGTTTCCCCTTCATGAACCTCCCCCCCTTTATTGACTCCTTCTGTAAGCAACCCACCCTCCCCCTTCGATTACAGCTTGCCTATGGAAATAAAGTCACTATCGTTTAAAAAGCATGTATTCTTTATTAAAAGTCATTCCCTGTAAGCAACCCACCCTCCCCCTTCGTTTAAAAAGCATGTAATTATAAAAAGAGGAAGAGAATTAACAAGGTATCCCGGGAGTGGTTTGGGAGGAGGATAGGAGGGAAGGAAAAGGCCATTAAGCACATTTCAATGTAATGACAGCCTTTTGGTTGGACTGTCCACGGGGGTGGAGTGGGCTGGTGCACAAAGCCTTCCCCCACGCGTTCTTACACGTCTGGGTGAGGAAGACATGGAACATGGTGAGTACTGAGGGTGGTTAAACATGGGCTGCAGCGGCACTCTGTGACCCCGCTGCTCCTCCTGAAGATCCACCAGACGTCGGAGGATGTCAGTTTGATCACGCAGCAGCTCCAGCATTGCATCCCGCCACCGCTGATCTTCCTGTCTACACCTCTGATCTTCCTGCCGCCACCTCTCCTCTCGAGCGTCTCTCCTATCCTCACGTTGGTCCCTCCTGTCCTCACATTCACTGGCATCTTTCCTGTACTTTGCTACCACGTCCTTCCACTCCCTCAGATGAGCTCTTTCATTGTGGGTTACTTCCATGATTTCAGAGAACATTTCATCTCACGTCCTCTTCTTCCTCCGCCTTATCTGAGCTAGCCTTCGGGATGGAGTAGGGAAGCTTGAAAAATGTGCAGCTGCATGAGGGAGGGAAAATAGGGAGAGAAGGATTTAAAAAGATACATTTTACAGAACAATGGTTATACTCTTTCACAGTGAACAACACTATTCACCTTACATAGCACATGTGAGTTCACTACAAGGTCGCATTTGGAAACTTTTAATATTGAGTGCCTGCAGCTCTGGTGTTACAGATCTCACAGACGCAGGTCCGGGCATCACAATTCAGCTTCCATGCGGTCATGGTAAGGCATATAAGGCATATAGCTTCTCCCTTTGCTGCTTCTTTCCTGTTAACAAGGAGCAGCAGACGCCAACCCCTCCCCTCCCCAATCCAATTCTCTAGAATTGCTTTACCCCTCCCCCCACCGCATGGCTGGTATCATGGAAGATCACTGCTAATCACCCCCCTTTCGCTCCCCCCCCCACCGCGTGGCTGGTAGCTGGGAAGATTCCTGCTGGCCAAACGCTAAAAAGCTCAGCGCTATCCTTCCTCCCCTCCCCCCACTTTGCTACGCGCAAGGAAGGCTTTCTTTTAAGCAACAGCCCAGTAGGAAAATGGCCATCTCTCTGTCCCCTTACTTAAATTCCTTAATTTCAACCAGGTTACCATGAACGATATCACTTTGCTGAGGATAACAGAGCGAGATAAAGAACGGATGTTTCTTGAATGCCAGCAATCACCGGGACCATACGCAGCTATGCTTTGTCATGCAATGATACCCGATTACTTGCTACATGCCTGGCGCGGTAAAGTGTCCTACCATGGTGGACAGAACAAGGCTGCCTTGCCCAGAAACCTTCTGCAAAGGCTTTTGGAGTACCTCCAGGAGCGCTTCATGGAGATGTCCCTGGAGGATTTCCGCTCCATCCCCAGACACATTAACAAACTTTTCCAGTAACTTTACTGGCTGCGAATGCATCCCAAGCCCTCATGGCAAATCAATCATTAAAAAACGCTTGCTTTTAAACCATGTTTTATATTTACAAAGGTACACTCACCAGAGGTCACTTCCATGGCTTCACTGTCTGGGCTAGTGGCTTGGGAGGGCTGGGAGGGTAATTCCGTCTGGGTCACAAAAAGCTCCTGGCTGTTGGGGCTAACGGAGTGCTGTGTGCTCTCTGCAAGCTCATCCTCCTCTTCCTCCTCCTCATCTTCCCCCTCCGCTGAATCCTCAGCCATGGTTGAGATTATAACCCCCACCTCGGAATCCACGGACAAGGGGGGGGTAGTGGTGGCGCAGCCCCCTAAAATTGCATGCAGCTCAGCGTAGAAGCGGCATGTTTTTGGCCCTGACCCTGATCTTCCGTTTGCTGCTTTGGTTTTCTGCTAGGCTTGTCTGAGCTCCTTCACTTTCACTCTGCACTGCACTGAGTCCCTGCTGTGGCCTTTTCCCATCATGGTCTTGGAAATTTTTTCAAAAGTTTTTTCATTTCGTCTTTTGGAACGGAGTTCTGTTAGCACTGAATCCTCTCCCCATACAGTGATAAGATCCAGTACCTCTCGTGCGCTCCATGCTGGAGCTCTTTTTCTATTCTCAGGAGACTGCATTGTTACCTGTGCTGATGAGAGCTCCAAGCTGGCCAAACAGGAAATGCAATTCAAAAGTTCGCTGGGCTTTTCCTGTATACCTGGCCAGTGCATTAGAGTTCAGATTCCTGTCCAGAGCGGCCAGTGGTGCACTGTGGGATACCGCCCGGAGGCCAATATCTTCGATTTGCAGCCACACTAACCCTAAATCGATATGTTAATATTGATTTTAGCGTTACTCCTCTCGTTGGGGAGGAGTACAGAAATCGATTTAAAGAGCCCTTTAAATCGATATAAAGTGCATTGTAGTGTGGACAGGTACAGCGTTAAATTGATTTAACGCTCTTAAAATCGGTTTAACTGAGTAGTGTGGACCAGGCCTGTGTTAGGCAAATGTGCTAACCACTACACTACATAAACCAGCTGCTGTAATTTTGGGGCCCTTTTCTAAGGCTTTCTCAGTAGCTGCTACACCAGCTGATTCCCCTTTGAAGAACAGAGAAACCAAAGAGCATCAAGAACTTACGTTTTTTGGATAACTCAAGAAAAGGGAGTAGCATTATCCCCCCTCAGGTAGCCCCTCTTCAATTCCAGGTCAGAAACCAAAACTCTTCTGCAAGAATATTCAAAAAATATTGTGTTTCACTTCATTTCATAAGCACAGTTGTGTGGCAATAAAATGATGACCCTAAAGTTTCATAAAAGCAAAGAACGCTAAACAAAAAGTGTGGGAAATACGGATGTATCTGAGAAAATGGCTTGGAATGAAGGAAGACAAAAATTGATCGGTTGAGAGAACAGGCCTTGTTTCCCCCTGATTTGGAGCTTCTCTCACAACTACTGAAATAGAAAAGCTAAGCAAATGATGTTCTATTGTTGCAAAGGAGATTAAAGTGAGGCCATTTTCTCCAGATGGTCATGTCAGGAGTGGGATTTGAAACCATGTCTCTATGCAGAGACCAGAACACCCAAAGGACTGGAAAAAAGGGTCTTAAAACTAGCACTTTAGACCAGTCCACCATCCTCCTGCTACAAAGACTATGACTTATGAACCCTAGTTTTTGTTAATAGATGATGAACTCTTTAGGGAGGTTGAGATGGCACATCTGTTTCAACTCCTAGAGATCTTCTCCAGCACAGCTGATTTTTAGACACACTCACCCGGACCTAAAGTTACCCGTTTCCTGGAGCTCCATGAGTTCTGTGGTGTTGGAATCTCCCTGCTCGTGTTTTAAGTGAACAAAAGATAGGTGCTGGCATGCTAAGAGAGTAATGGTGAACCTCAAAATCCTGCCCTGTGCACCAGACAGTTAAGCAACCAGCACCCACAACCTCTGCCATGACAGCATCCTGTCTGGGAACAACTCACTGCTCAATAGCTGGGGTGTGAAATCCTCATTTCTGTGTTGTTCTATCACTGTAGTCCCCACTTTCCTATTGCTTGTCTGCATAATCTCTGTCTGGTTCTGTGACTGTTTCTGTCTGCTGTATAATTAATTTGTTGAGTGTAAACTAAAGTAAATTAAGGAGGGGGGTATAATTGGTTAGAGAATCATGTTACAATGTGTTAGGATTGGTTAGTTACATTTCAGTAAAATGCATGGTTAAGGTATAACTAAGCAGAACTTGAGTTTTACTATAGAGTCTGCAGTCAGTCAGGAAGTAAGGGGGAGAATGGGAATGGGGGTAGGGGAATTGGAATAATGTTTTGCTAGGGGGGCGAATAGGAATAGGAACAGGGAATGGGAACAGGGACACAGGCAAGCCTCTGTGGTGTCAGAGCTGGGAAGGGGGATCCTGAGGAAGGAAATTGGAATCATTGCTTGCTGGAAGTTTACCCCAATAAACATTGAATTGTTTGCACCTTTGAACTGTAGGTATTGCTGCTCTCTGGTCACGTGAGAAGGACCAGGGAATTGGAGGGTGTCATAACTATAAAGAAAAGGAAACTGCCTCCTGTGTACAATACTATAAAATCCCTCATGGCCAAAGACACCAAAGTCCTTTTACCTGTAAAGGGTTAAGAAGCTCAGGAAACCTGGCTGAAACCTGACCCAAAGGACCAATAAGGGGACAAGATACTTTCAAATCTTGGTGGGGGGGAAGTCTTTTGTTTGTGCTCCTTGTTTTGGGGGTTGTTCACTCTTGGGACTAAGAGGGACCAGACATCAGTCCAGGCTCTCCAAATCTTTCTGAACCAGACTCTCATATTTCAAACTTGTAAGTAACAGCCAGGCAAGGCGAGTTATGTTTATTTTTGTTTTCTCAACTTGTAAATCTTCCTTTTTGCTGAGAGGATTTTACCTCTATTTGCTGTAACTTTGAACCTAAGAGGATTGGATCTGGACTCACCAGGAATTGGTGGGGGAAAGGAGGGGGGATGGTTAAATTCTCCATGTGTTAAATTCAGGGCCGGCTCCAGGCACCAGCTGAGCAAGCTGGTGCTTGGGGCTGCAGATTCTATGGGGCGGCTTCCGCCCAAACCTAGGGCAGTATGGACGCTTTTTTTGTTGTTGTTGTTCGCTGCTCCAGCCACCCTGCAGGGGCTGGCAGTTCGGAGGAGGGGAGCACCCTGCAGCAAACTCGGCAGGGCAGCCCGCGTCCTTCCCTCCCTGCTGACCGGAGCAGAGCAGAGCCCTCCCACCAGGCGGCGTGGCGGTCGGGGCCGCGTGGTGAGTGCCCCGCTGAAGAGCTCGCTGTCCCCCTTCTCTCTCCCCTCGCTCCCTCCCCTCCCTGCCATTAGACCAGGCGCGGACTCTGCAGCACAGGAAGTCCCCTGGCTACAGCTGCCCTGTGGGGTTTTTTATTTTGTTTTTCCCTGCTTTGCCAGCCGAGCCGTTGTTTTTCTCCCAGCCCCACCCACTCCAGCCATGCCGTTTTTGTGTTGTTCCCTCCCTGCTTTGCTGCTCCAGCCACACCGTGTCCTCCCACCCCACTTTGCCGCTCCAGCCACACCATTTCCCCGTCCACTTTGCTGCTCCAGCTGCGCTGTTTTTGTCCCCCCCCACTTTGCCGCTCCAGCCTTGCCATGTTCTCCCTCCACACTTTGCTGATCCAGCCGCGCTGTGTTCTCCCCGCCCCCGCTTCGCCGCTCCAGCCACGCCGTGTCCCCCCCCAAGCTTTGCTACTCCAGCCACGCGATTTTTTCCCCCTGCTTTGCTGCTCCAGTGGCCCCACCTCATTCTTTTTTTTTTTTTGCTTGGGGCAGCAAAAAAGCCAGAGCCGGCCCTAGTTAAGATCCAAGGGGTTGGGCGGTGTTCACCAGGGACCTGGTGAGGAAGTCTCTCAAGACTATTTAGAAAAGGGAGCTAGTTTGAGAGTAGTGGCAGCAAGACCAGATCTAAGCTGGTAGTTAAGCTTAGAAGTGTTCATGCAGGGCCCCACATCTGGACCCTAAAGTTCAGAGTGGGGAAGGAACCTTGACAGAGGGTGATGGAATAAACCCTCTAACAAGTATGTCTTTCAGGGTGTGAAAAACCCTGGAACCAGTATAATTAAGCTGACCTAAGCCATGGTTAGATAGTGCTAAATGAAAGGAAAGATTGTTCTGTCAACATAGCTATTACAGGGATGGAAAATCTCTCCAGTCACTGTAGCAGCTGTCTACTCCCCAGTGCTACAGCAGTATTTTAAGCATAAACAGCCTCAGGCTGAGACCAGATCTGACTCCATGGATGCTCAGGAACTAAGACAACAGCAGTTACAATACACTAATGCTTCTGCAGATAGCAGGATTCAAAGGTGCATGAGGAGACCCCAATGGATTTCTAGTCCATTGCCATAACCACTCAGCCACAACTACTTGATGAACAGCTGCTGCACTACACGATGATTCTGTTCTCACAGACTTGTCACTTCAAATGGCTCGACCAGCTCCCCCAGCACACTCACGGCTGTGCATTAGTGTAAGTGTGTCCGTGGTGAACAGCAAGAGTTCCTGCCCATTTCCCTTCCAGCTGGAGCATGATTAGTGTGTTTGTGGCTAATGACATTGCTATAGATTGTTGTTCATTCCCCACACTGACAATTCAGACCATCCCTTTCCGATTCAAATCTCTATCATATCATTCCAATAGCCGGGGGCAGGATTTCTCTGGGGCACTGAAATGTTTCAGGGGATTGGTGTGTGAGCTCAGCCTTGCATTCCATCCCTGATGTTTCATGGACTAACAACAGCAGCAGAAAGAAAGAGCTGAGCCAATATCTCCCTGGTAGGGATGCAGGTGACCACGTCCCCTCTGTCTGACCATCGCCACTGCAGGAGAGAAGGGTTCACTGGAATCGAGTGCCCTAGCTCAGACAAGAGACACAGGGAGGTTTTGCTGTTCATGGATCTGTGCAAAGGAAATTGTGTCTCTGTGTGAAATTGAGGAGGGAAATGAAACATCCACATGGTGGCCCAATGCCCTAAGGAATGTGGGTGAAGGACTCTGGTTGAGAAATTATTTAACACGAATTTGTATCAATGTATTGACCTGATTAAAAGCTATGGCTGAAAGGCAGCCACTGTTGTTAGTACTTGAACCTGTATGGAAACACCCAAGTGGGTGTCAAGTCCATTACCTTAACGAGGGGTAGTTGCAGGGTGGCACTTCCATTTAGGCAGCCTAGGCAATCGCCTAGGGCAACAGGATTATTGGGGGGCGGCATTTTGCCGGGGGGGGCGGGAGGCGGCTCCGGTGGTCCCGCTGCACGCGTGCCTGTGGAGGGTTCCCTGGTCCCGTGGCTCCAGTGGACCTGCCGCAGGCATTCCTGCGGATGGTCCGGTGCTCCCACGGCTCCGGTGGATCTCCCACAGGCACGCTTGCGGCAGCTCCACCAGAGCCGCGAACCAGCGGAACCCTCCACAGGAATGCCTGCGGCAGGTCCACCAGAGCAGCGAGACCAGCGCGCGGGGCGGTGAAATGGCCTGGCGCCTAGGGCGCTAAAAACACTAGCGCCGGTCCAAGGTAGTTGATTGTTTTATCAAGATCCAAATTTCTTGGTCAAGGTCTAGACAATGTCTAGATGCCAGAGAAAATAATACACTGATGATAATCAGAAGAATATAGAAAGATTTTGCGGTCACTATGGGCATAACTATGGTGATTGTTTCGTGTTTCACTCTTTATATCTGACACCACCACTGCCTTTCTCTTTACTTTTGTAGTTTACCAAGGGTAAAACTAAACATCTCTTCAGATATAAGAGAGTGTTTGTGTTCATTCCTCTGATCTACACAGCGGTTTGATGTAGCTGCTTTCAATCCTCTGGCTCTGCTGGGATGAGTAACATTTCAGGGTATCACTGAACTGAAGGAGGGAGATCACTTTTTGACAGGTTACGCCTCCTCTTAAAGGTGTTTATCTGGCTGACAGCCCTGGTTCCCAGGTCTCTCCTGAGGGAAGAAAGTTTCTGTGCAAAATACTAAAACTTTTAACAGAGAGGAGGGAAAGGCCATGGCCACATGATGGGGCCAGTATATATGACAACATGGTTCTTTTATGTGGGATGACTCTGAACATTGACTGATCTTCACTCCCTTGGATTTGAAGAAAGGTTTAGTTGTGCACTTAGGAACCTATAAGGCTGAAGCAATTTTATGGATGGTGACACTACAATTAAAGGGTTATTTAATGTTGTAGAAATCATTAAAAACACTTAGCTTAAACTTGAACTGCCTGTTATTAAAGGCTGGTTTCCCCACGTCAGTTCCATAAGCTCTGCTAGAAACACCCTGGGTTCTCTCCTGCTTCAGTTGGAACTGGAGGGAATCATCCCCTGCTGCCCTTGGCTCCAGGCTGATTTTTTTGGGATGGGGACGTGGAATTGATTTGTTCACTGTTGAGAAGGGAGCCGGGCCAGTTCTTAGGGAACAAGAACTCCCAGCATCTTCCCAGCCCAACCCAGGCTGCTGCCCTGTCCCAGCCTCTGTTCCCCTGGGGGCCCTGCATGTTTTACTCTAGAGCAGGCCAGGAGCAGCAGCTGAGGCAGAGGACAGCCTGGGCTGGGCAGATGCTAGGAGCAGGGCACCAGAGGCCTCTACTGGCTCCCTCCTCAGCAGCAAACAATCAGTCCCCACCCACACCCTGGGACAGCAGCCTGGAGCCAAGGGCAGTGCCCACTGGGGGATTCTCTTTTTCCTCTTCCTGGGGTGAGCAGGGACCTGGGGGTGTTTCTTGCAGGGCAGTTGGAACTGAATTGGGGAACCAGCTTTTAATAACAGGCGGCTCAAGTTCAGACTAATTTTGTTACAATTTTCTTTATAATGTAAAATAATTCAAAAGTAAAGGGGCAAGAATGATTGGAACTCTTTTCTCCCCTTTATAGAAAGAAATGGCATTTTGGCTTTTCGTGATATGGGAGTTGGGTTCGTTCACTGTGCAGAATCAATGTGCACAGAAGCCTGTTGTGTTTCATTTCTTAGGTTCCGCTGCCGTCGTGTGGCCATTTCCTTCCCCTTCTTTCTGTCGAAAGCACAGAGCCCAGTTCCTCCAGGGAGAGAAGGACATCTTTCTTCTTTCCTTCCTCAACAGCCCCCTTCCTTGGAGAGCCCTTTGCTGGGGTTTGGGCGGAGAACAGCCGTTTCTGAGGATTAATTTCACACCATATTTGGGGTTGATATATAGATTTTACAGTCAGACTAGATCACTAGGTTCCTCTGCTCTGACCTGAGTCATAAGAGAGTGCAGAGAATTTTACCCAGTGACTCCTACACCCACCCCAAGATCTTCTGGCTGTACGAGGTCGGTTCATTCAGAAAGTCATCGTGTTTGGATGTAAAAGTGTGAAATGATGGGGAAATTGACCCCTCTTTCAAGTTTCAGTGTTGTAACTTCTACATCTAGGCCGGGGTGGCCAACCTGAGCCAATATAACTGCCAAACGTGCATCTTTGTATGCAACTATTGAGTCAATTGTGAACTTTCCCATCATTATCATTATCCCTTTGAAATCATGATGGTGATGAACACTTGGCTGTATATCCCAGTGTGCCCTGGACATCTACAGGTTGCATTAGCCAATCCAACCATTCGGCACTTGCAGATGGGCACCTCTGTATTGTGCTTGAGTCTTGTACAGCTATGAAAGGCTGGTAAATGCTGATATTTTCCCCTCTTTTTAACCAGCACTAATACCAGCTGTCATAAACAGATAGTTAAGGGTTAATGTCTCTTTTACCCGTAAAGGGTTAAGAAGCTCAGTAAACCTGGCTGACACCTGACCAGTGGACCAATTGGTGGACAAGATACTTTCAAATCTCGGTGGAGGGAAATCTTTGTTTGTGCTTTTTGTTTTGGGGATTGTTCACTCTTGGGAAAAAGAGGGACCAGACGTACAACCAGATTCCCCAAATCTATCTGAATCAGTCTTTCATGTTTCAAAATTGTAAGTAAAGCCAGGCAAGACGGATTAGTCTTATGTTTGTTTTCCTTCAACTTGTGAATGTTTTTTCATTTTGCTGGAAGGATTTTTACCTCTGTTTGCTGTAACTTTGAATCTCAGGCAAAGGTGTGGGGGAGTCCTTCTAGGCTATATGAATCTGAATACCCTGTAAAACATTTTCTATCTTGATTTTACAGAGATAATATTTAATTTTTTCTTTCTTAATTAAAAGCTTTCTTTTTAAAAACCTGTTTGATTTTTTCCCTTGTTTTAAGACCCAAGAGGATTGGGTCTAAACTCACCAGGGATTGGTGGGGGGAAAGGAGGAGGGGGGCGGAGGTTAATTCCTCTTTGCTTTAAGATCCAAGAAGTTTGGATCAGTGAAGCTTCCCAAGACAACCCAGGGAGGGGAAAGTCGAGGGGGGGGGGAGAGGAGGGGGAATGGTTTATTTCTTCTTGTTTTAAGACCCAAGGGGTTTGGGTCTTGGGTTCCCCAGGGAAGGTTTTGGGGGAACAGGAAGTATGCCAAACATTATATTTTGGCTGGTGGCAGCATACCAAATTTAAGCTGGTAATTAAGTTTAAAAGTGATCATGCAGGTCTGCACTTTTTGAACACTAAAGTTCAAAGTGGGGGAAAATAACCTTGACGCCAGGCCAGGCCAGAGAGAGAGAACAGAAGGTTTCCCCTATTGTTTCCTGCTCTCTTTTTCTTGACTAGTTTCTCCTCTGCACCAACTAGCTCTTTTTTCACTTATGAGCGTGGCTTGCTCAGTTGGCAGAGCCTCAGCCTCTTAATCTAAGGGTCCAAGGTTTAAGTCCTTGGTCAGATGATAAACTACTCACCAAGATCTTCAAAATCTGTCTTTCTGGAGTCCTCTTTGATGGTACTTTTTCTCTTCAGGATTTTCCCTTTCCTTAGAAAGGTCTTCGTGTGTGGGGGATTGAAGAGGCAACTTCCTGACCTCCCCTATGTCCTTGCAGGCTGGAGCAATAAAGGCCTCTGGGCATATAGCATGTTCCTTCCCTGCACACACACACACACAAACACACAGAATATCCCTAAGGAATTAGAATCACCGGCTGCCTTCCCCTTTCCTGCTGGATCCCCAAATGATGATGCTCTTCAGCCTAAACTCATGTCCCCTCTTTTCCCAGTGCCCCTCAATCCCAACCCTCAGTCCCTCCTATGCACACTGCTCCTCACTACCAACCAGAGCCTGCTCCTCTTCACCCTTCTCCTCTGTCCCAACCCACAGCCCCCTCCTATTCCCAGTGCACCTCAATCCCAACCCACAGGCCCCTCCTATTCCCAGCGCCCCTCAATCCGAACCCACAGCTCCCTCCTTCCCTCCAGCAACAGGTGCTTCAGACTCCCTAAGGAAGATTTTCTTGCAAGGTTTCCTGTATGAGTCTGCATGTGGAGTTTACAGTATGTTGGAAATATGTTGGATTGCTTGCCGAAATGATCACTTTTGGCTGGTGTTGGATTCCCAGTCTCCATCTTAATAGGGGCAGGAGAAATAAAGCGTTGTTATCCTTGTTGTGTGAATTGAGGGCAGCAAAATTGTGCTTGGCAGACCCCGATTGAGGGACTCACCCTCAATTAAATAGCACTTGCTAGGCAGGGGACATGGGTTCCAAAGCCAAGTGGACTGGGGTTTGGGTCTTAATACTAAGATTTAGGGGTCAGATCAACTTTAGGACAGAGTGGCTGTGGAGGGATGAGTGAGTCCCTAGACAACATAGTGAGTACGGTGCCTTCTTATTTTTCCCCTTTCCCACCCAGGATGGTAGATGGTACAGAGGCACCTCTGAGCTTGCACTGACTAAGGACAACAGCTGTGAGCGGGGTGCAGAGAGGGGATGGCTCATGTTAAAGGACTTTTGGTTGCTGGACTTATGAACCGTAGGGAGAAGGATACTGCCCAGCTTATTTGGGAATGGGTCTTTTCCTCATAGTTTATTTTTATGTGTTGGGGCTGCTGACATGACTTCTGCTAACCCTGGGCTTATATTGCAATGTAGACATACCCTGAGAGTTCATCTATACTGTGACAAAATCCCTTTGGCTCGGCTGGCCTGGATGATCTGATTTGGGCTCCTGGGGTTCAGACTGGAGCCCAGGCTCGGAAACCCTCATCCCTCGTGGGGTCTCGGAGGCTGGGCTCAAGCCCAAGTGTCTACATTGTAATTTTATAACCCTGCAGCACAAGCCCCATAAGTCTGAATCAACTGACCCAGGATTTGAGAATAGTGACTTGGGTGTGTTAATGACAGTGTAGACATAATGCTAGGCTATGTCCACACTGCAATGAAACACCCAGGGCTGCCCCATGCCATCTCAGGCTCCCAGGGCTTGGGCTGTGGGGTGGTAAATTTGCAGCGTAGACATCTTGGCTCAGGCTCAATACTGGGCTCTGGACCCCACAAGGCTGGGAGGGAGTTTAGCAAGTGAAAAAGGTAAAATGGCAGTGAAGTATTACCATGGACTCAATGGCATTTCTCCATTGGTCTGTCTGCTTTGGGGCAGGACAATAACACGTATTGCTGCATTTGTTATTTCAAAGGGTGGTTTACGATTTTCATTCTCACACACACTGCACAAAGCAGGACTCAACTCTCAGTGTAAACTAAATGAGCTGCTCACAGATTCTGGCAGTCACAATGAGCCATTTGGTGTGAGAGCCCAGACCTGACCCTGTCCCAGAGGGAGGGGATCATCTGTGAAAGGATGGAATACTGACCTATCAGCTCTTAACTTCCAAACTTTCAGTAACTCTATTATCAGTGCCTGTGAGTGTAATTTAAACCATAAAAACAGCTGTACTGGGCTGGACCAAAGGCCCACTCAACTCTGTGTTTTGTTCTCTGACAGAAGCCAATACCAGGTACTCCAAGAGTTACTCAACAAGGCACAACTGGGAGTTAAACCCAGAATCTCTGGTTTACAAGCCATGGTACTTGACTATAGTTAAGGCACACTGTCTACCCACACTTGACTCCTTGTCAGCCCCACCAGGGCCTGACAACCTTTGCATGTGTTTGGATTCTGCAAAGCAGAGAAGTAGGTGAACTTTTCCTTGCAACCTGTGTATGTGTGAATATTTGGCCAGGTCTGCACTACACAGTTATTTCAGAATCATTATATTGCTCAGATGTGTGAAAAACGCACAATGCTCCCTCGGTCAGCAGCTTGTGGCTGGTGTACAAACTGCAATGCCACGTCTGGCGACAAAACTGCCCTGTTCTGATGACAAAATAAAACCACCTCGACGAGAAGTCTAGAGCTTTTTGCAGCAAACTTCAAGCGACAAATTGCCAGTGTAAATGCTGCTGGTCATTATATCATCATAACTGGCCTCCACCAGTATCCCACAATGCCTGCCGTGAACTTGCCTGCCCTGCATTCCTGCTACAGAGGCTGCTCCCCTCCCCTTTCATAGATCCAGAAAGTTCTAACAGCTGAGCGGCTATCTACACTGGGATTAGGTTGATAGAACTGCATTGCCAGCAGGGCTGCTCCAGGCACCAGCATTCCAAGCTGGTGCTTGGGGCGGCAATCTGCAAGAGGCGGCTGTCCCCCTTGTTTTGCCCCCAAGCAGTGCACCGAATTGTCGCCGCGGATGGCGGGGGCAGTCCGTATGCCCTTAACGCGGCAGGTGCTTTTCCATGGCGGCTTCAGCTAAACATAGAAACTGCAGCCAAATTGCCGCCACCGCGGAAACCCGCCTGCCGCCCTAAGGGCACAAGGACTGCCCCCCCGCCCTCCTGCGCCCGCAGCGGCAATTCGGTGTGCTGCTTGAGGCGGCGAAAACTGTAAAGGCGGCCCTGATTGCCAGCCTAAGTAATGTAATTACACCAACCTAATTTGTAGTGTAGACCTGTCCAAAGAATCACACACACACCTTGGGAGCAAAACTTCACCTGCCCCTCTGCTTTACAGCATCCAAACATGAGCAACACTTGTCAGAGCCCAGTGGGGATTGGCAGAGAGTCAGGTGTAGGCAGACATGATGCTTTAAATAACAGCAGGCACCGTGGCTTAGCTGGTTAAAGTACTTATTTTGTAAACAGGAGATCCTGGGTTCAACTCCCAGTGGTGCCTTGGGGAATGGTTTTTAGGGCACCTAGTATTGGCTACTGTCAGAAGACAAGATTCAGAGCTAGGTGGACCTATGGTTTAAATTACACTCACAGGCACTGATAATAGAGTTACTGAAAGTTTGGGTGTTAAGAATTGATAGGTCAGTGGTCCAGTCCCCTCAATGCGGTTTTACCATTTCCATTTGCTAAACTCCCTCCCAACCTCTATAAAATTACAGTGAAGACATATGGGCTTGAGCCCAACCTCTGAGGCCCCACGAGGGGTGAGGGTTTTTGAACCCAGGCTTCAGCATGAATACAAATATCTGCACCACAGTTTTTAGCCTCTCAGCTTTACGTCCAGGAGTCCAAGTCAGATGACCCAGGCCAGCCCTGCTGCCATCTTTATCCCAGGAGAGATGGACTCTAAGGGTACGTCTCCATTGCAATGGAAGCCCAGGTGTGGCATGCTGTGCTCAAAGCAGCACCTGGAAGCCCCATATTCACCACTCTCATATAATGATGACATGGTTAGTACAAAGTCTGCCTTGTGAGCAGGGGAGGCCTTAGGCACCAGCAAATCAAGCACCTGCTTGGGGCAGCCCATTTGCAGAAGCGGCATGGGAGCTGAGAACCAACAGGGGGCTTCCCTCCCCCTGGAGTGTCCTGTTTTTTGAATGTAAAAATATGGTCTCCCTATCACTCTTCACTCACAGCACCCTGCTGCATGAGGCCCCTCCTTCTTTTCCAGTTGGTAGTGGCCAAGGGAATGCTGGGAAATGTAGTTCTTTCCCTGCTCAAGGGCTGGCTCTATAGGCAGGGAGCTAACCAAAGAACTACAGCTCCCAGAGCCCCCTATTGGTTCTCAGCTCCCATGCTGCTCCTGCAAATGGGCTGCCCCAAGCAGGTGCTTGCTTTGCTGGTGCCTAGAGCCGCCCTACGGGGGGGGGGGGGTGACGCTCCGGCTCCCCAGGGGCAGGGCAGCCTGACCTGCAGTCCAGCCTGTGCACCTCAGGCTGCCGTGAGCGCCATCTTGTGACTGAAGCCAGAATTGCAGGGTCAGTTCCAGCTCAGCCTGAAAGCCTCAGCTGACAGGGAACATCCTGCTTCAGGGCTGGCTCCTGGCTTTTTGCGCGCCCCCCTTCTCCAAAAAAAGGGGGGACATGGGCTGGAGTGCCGCCCCCAAGCACATCCTTGGAGCACTGGTGCCTGATCCCAGCACTGGAAATGGAACCCAGGAGTCCTGGCTCCCAGCTCCTCTTCTTCTAACCACTAGACCCCACTCCCCCCCTTTTGGGGAGCCAGGATTCCTGGGTTCTAGCCCCATCTCTGGGAGCAGAGTGGGGTCTAGTGGTTAGAGCAAGAGGAGCCAGGACTCCTGGGTTCTACTCTCAGTGCTGCTGTGTCACCCTGGACCTCTGTTTCTCCTCCCACTTTTTGGGTATGGAGCCTGTAAAGTCTCTGGGGCATGGCCTGTTTCTCGCTGTGTCTGGGCAGTGCCCGGCCCAACGGGGCCCTGATCTCAGCTGGGGCAGGGACTGTCTCTGTGTCTGTGCAGCCCCTGGCACAACAGGGGTTTGACTCTGCCCCGCTCTCTGTAAGTGCTGCTGTTATACAGATAAATAGTCATGATACTAAAAGGCGTGGCAGTGCGTGAGTGCACCACCATTGCCATGCAAGGGGAAAGCCAGTACAGATTACCGGGGCCCGGTGGTCCAGAAGAGGGCCCAGGGCCTGGTTTCCCTGGCTTCATTGCCCTGTTTAGCTGGTCCACTCTTGCTGGGGGGGCCTGAAAAATTTTTTCATCGGGGCCTAAATCCACTTTCAGCTGCCCTGAGGGTATGGGGGGACTTGCCCCCCTTCACGGAGCATGGGGGCATCAATAGGCACCTATGCATGGTCCCCCCAAGCAGGGCCAGGATGGAAATAAGGGGCCTGTGCCCCCCAACATGGAGAATCTGGGGTGCAACCTTGCTTAACGGGTCAGTCTGTCCTTTCTCTGACTGTCCCATTCCAGCTTCAACTAGCGTTTGTGTTTCATTCGTTCTTTTTCATTCCTTTCCTTCTCTAGCATGTATGTTCTTGCTTTCTTTTTTCCCCACTATCTTTCATGCTCTTCCTTTCTTTCCTTCTTTTCCTGTTTTTTTCTCTCCCTTTATTTCTTTCTCCACCTTACATGTTCTTTTCACTCTCGCTTTCTCCCTGGTTATTTTTTTCACTCGCTCTTTTTACTCGCTCTCTTCCAAGCCAAGCAAGTTCTCCTCGCACACGGATTTTGACAGGTTTTCCTCCTGATCACTGAGTGTATTAAGCACGTCTTCAGTGGGTGTTTGGCATGCCAGGGAGCAGGCTAGCCAGGCGTCTTTGTGGCTGTCTGCTGGCCACGCATAAACATGGTCCTCCCCTTCTCTTGCCCCTCCCTCAGTTGCTCTGTAGCTTTTAAGCCTTCCCTTGGAGCTGTCAGCACCAGTCGCCTCTGCTCTAGGAGCCCAGAGCAGAAAAGGTGTGTTGGGCTCCAGACTGGGACTCTTCCTCTGTCCTGCCTAGCCCTGACTATTAAGCCTGGCCCTGGCACTCCTTCCTTCAAGCGCCATGTGGACAAGAGGGAACATGTGGCTGCAAGCAAAATGGCCAAACTTGTGAGCATCAGGTGAAACTGTGAGAATCCCAAGCATCTGGTCAAACCACAGGACTGCAGGCATCAGCAACCTGGGTAGTAAGTTCTAGAGCCCCAACCCATTGGGGCCCTCACAACCAGGCTCTAGAGGGCAAGTCACCCAGCAGGAGGAGAAAGATTTGCTCTTACCCAGCTGGAAACAGGGAAGTTGAACACTGTGAGCTCCAGGGGTTTGCCACAAGGTCCCACTGAGATTTGAATTCAGATTGCAGGATTCAGAGTCCTAAGTGCTGCCCGGTATACCATGGCACCAGCTTGTGCTGCTGTCTCTGCACATCGCTGACCCTCACGGGGCCAGCTCGTGTCAGGGACTGTTGGCCCCTTACTAAAGCTCAGCGGGTTTTTGGTTGGCCAGTTCCCAGTACCAATAGAAGGGGGAAGGATCAATAGGAAATCAGGACCCTAAGACTGATAGTCCCCAGGAGCAATAGGGAGAGGCCAAAGTTAGCCCAACTGACAGGCCAGGCAGTGTAATGAGGGAGTCACCAGGGCAGGGGATCCATCATGTGTGTGAGCTGGAACTACCTGGGCCAGAGTGGGACCCAGCTAAGGAGAAAGCAGGAGCCCGAGAAGAGGCGAGGAGCAGAGCTGTGCCAGCCAGGAAGAAGCAGAGCAGATCCATGCTAGGAACTGAGCCGGAGCAGCATGAGCCACAGAAGCTGCCCAGGGAGCAGATCTGTGCTGGGAGAAGAGCTGCAGCAAGTAGAGCCAGAGAGGTCAGAGGAGGAGACCAGGGAGCTGGAGGCAGAGCCGCAGCAGCACTGGGGCTGGAGGTGGTTGCAGTGAGCAGCTTGAGAGAGTGAGAGGGACCCTGGGCAGAAGGCTCAGCACAAGCAGATGCCACCAATCAAGAGGCCTTGCAGGCCAGACCTTCGGGGGTGGGGGGATCATATCCCCTATATGGGGGCTGACACTGGGAACAAGGGTCCTGTCAGCTAGAGCATGTGGCACTGCCAGAGCAAGTGTCCGGCCCGTGGTGTCCCTGCAGCACAGCCAGGGCCTGGGAAGGAGACCTGGGACAGGTGAGGGAGAGACTGTGACCTGCCCTGACACTCCAGAGATGCTGGTTGTGCTCTCCCTGCACCACAGAACAGGGTAATGTGTTTTCCTTTAATCTTTCCTTGTGTTTTACATTAATTGCTGGGTAATAAATTGTATTTGCTTGAAGCAATGCAATGCAATGATGAGTGGGTCAGGGAAGTGCCCAGAGTGGAGAGAGTACCCCAGAGTGGGGACACTGTAGCCCTGTTCAAGTGAGCACGACAAGATTGGGGATCAAGCCCCCCAGGATTTCTGGGCCCAGCCTTGTTGGGGTTATGAGGACTCTGCCACACGTGAGAGTAGAAAGAGCGTCCTTGGGGTCAGACAGGCCTCTGGGTAAGCGGGTGGGGACTCAGATCCTTTCTTTGGCCAGTTGCACCAGGGTCATGTATAAACCAGGGAAGTTCCCCACAATAGCCTGACCTGAACCCCCTGTACACTTGCCCTCTGTACTCATTGCTTCTCTGTCTCTCTTCCCTTCATCTCTGCTGCTCTCCCTCTGAGTTTTCTCAGCACCTGGCCCCACAGCTCTTCCTCCCAATCAGAGACTGCTTGTGCTAGGCCTGCTCCTGTGGATGTGGCCTCTCTCCTGATTCCTGAGGAAAGGAACCTTTCCAGGAAATGGCCATGGATTCTGGGAATCTGCATGTGGCTGGTGGACAGCACCAGGAATCATTTGGCTCCTGGCACTTAAGGCCACTTAAAAGCTGAGTGTTTAGACAGGGGCTTGAACCCTGGATCTTCACATTAAAAGCCTGATGTTTTACCAACTGAGCTAGTTGAAACCATTTTTCCCATTCACCACAAGAGCAAGCAGGTAGGCAAAGGAGGCAAAAAAAGTCCCAGGAACCCCTCCTCTTTTTCTGCACATCCACTGCCTGTCAGAAGGATTCCTCCTCTTCCTCCCTCTTGTGCCTCAGTGTGACTAAATCTCCACACCTAGACAGCTGGTCCATCTGCTGCACCCCAATCCCCCCATGCCTGAGC
Source organism: Gopherus evgoodei (assembly GCF_007399415.2). Classification (NCBI taxonomy): domain Eukaryota; kingdom Metazoa; phylum Chordata; order Testudines; family Testudinidae; genus Gopherus; species Gopherus evgoodei. The sequence goes on from NC_044334.1 coordinate 33,539,057, forward strand.
CTCCCTGCCAAAGCCGTGCACCTGGCTCCATAGAATTAAGTCTCACGTGTTGCTGGGAACTCGACTTCTTGTGCCCGGAGAGTCTCGGCCCCTCTCAGTAGATGACCTGAGAAACACAATGTTCGACTTTTCCAAAGAAGTGCTTGGAGGGGGGTTTTTCATGTTACCATGTGATCTAATGGATGTCATAACATAATTCCCAGATTTGGACCTTAGCGTCCAAAATATGGGTGTTAGCATGAAAACCTCCAAGCTTAGTTACCAGCTTGGACCTGGTAAAGCTGCCACCACCCAAAAAATTAGAGTGTTTTGGGGCACTCTGGTCCCCCTCAAAAACCTTCCCTGGGGACCCCAAAGATCCAAATTCCTTGAGTCTCACAACAAAGGGGAATAAACCATTTCCCTTCCATCCTCCAGGTGTTCCCTCCCTGGGTTCCTGGAGAGATATACAGAAGCAAGCTCCGTGAATCTAAACAGAGGGATTCCACCCTCTCTATTTCCAGTCCTGGAAAACACAAGTACCGAGAGAGAGCTAATCTCTCCTCTTCCTCCCTCACCCAGAGGGTATGCAAAGTCAGGCTAGTAAATCTAACACACACAGATTTCCCCCTGACTTCTTCCTCCCACCAATTCCCTGGTGAGCTACAGACTCAATTCCCTGGAGTTCCCCACTAAAGAAAAACTCCAACAGGTCTTAACAAGAAAGCTTTATATAAAAAGGAAGAAAAAATACATAAAAATGGTCTCTCTGTATTAAGATGACAACTACAGGGTCAAATGCTTAAAAGAAATATGAATAAACAGCCTTAATCAAAAAGAACACAATTCAAAACACTCCAGCAAAACACTCCATGTAAATACAAAAAAAAAAAACATATAAACCACTATCCTTTCTGTACTTACAACTGGGAAACAGAAGATTAGAAAGCAGGAGACAGAAAAATCCTTACCAGAGCCGAGAGGGACAGACACAAGACAAAGGACTCACACACAAACTTCCCTCCACCCAGATTTGAAAAAGTCTTGTTTCCTGATTGGTCCTCTGGTCAGGTGTTTCAGGTTACTCCTTTCCAGGTAAAAGAACATTAACTCTTAGCTATCTGTTTAAGACAATGGATAAGGTGTCTGAGTGTGGATCAGAAGATTGAGGGTGTGAGTCCCTTGGTGGTTGTGTTTCTGCAGTTTTACCATTGTACTGAAAGTCCTGCTCCCTTCAGGGCTGGAACCTCTTCTTGGCTGCTCTGGCTTCAGCTAGAGCCCCAGGAAGGAGTTGGGGGGTGGGCATCACAAAGGCTGGGACATGAGACCCAGGCGCTTCCAGTCTAGCCTTTGCCCTTCCTGATTTGCCAAAGAAAATGGGCGGCTGCCCGGGCTAGCGTGTGCGCCTGTCCCTGTGCTGGAGGGTACTTGCTACATAGCGTCTTCGGAGCCTGGGTGTTTCTCTGCTTCCTGCCAGCTGGGGAAAAGCCTCTTGGGGTAAAATCTCCTGCCCCACTGCAAAAGTGAGCACCTTGAGTGGGATAGTCAGAGGCCATACCATGGGAGCTGGCCCTGCTTTCCTACCATCTTGTGATGTTATCCACAGAGCATCAGCAGCTGCCTCACATGCTGGTGACCTTCAGTGGGTGTTTGGCATGGCAGGGAGCAGCCTGCCTGGGTGTTTTTGTGCCTATCTGAAGACCACACATAGGCATGGTCCTGCCCTCCTCTAGCCCTGACCTCAGTTACTCTGTGGCTTTTAAGCCTTCCCTTGGAGCTGTCAGCACCAGCTGCCTCTGCTCTAGATGCCCAGAGGAGGAGAGATGTGCTGGGTCACTTTTACAGATGCCCCTTCCCTGGTACTGCCCTTGTTCAGCTGCCCAGAGGAGCTTCCATCCCCAATCCCTGCCTGTCACTGCCCAGCAGCCCTCTGGCGCCATTTCTGAGGGCTACCCTGCCTCACTTTCTTCCTACCATGTTGGGAAAGACAGTTCTCATCATTAAAGGTCAGGTGGGCCAACTAGGGGCAGAAGCCTGTTCTCTGTTTTCCTACTGCAGAGCCCACGCTCAGGAACTCATTTAGGTGCAGGCACTGCTTTGCTCCCGGAAAACAAGCCACCCCTGCACAAAGAGGGATGACAGGGTCTGCCAAAGCCCAGGATTGGACCACAGACCTTTAGCTTTTCAGTCTAATGCTCTCCCAATTGAGCTTCTTTGGCATCTACATTTGTGTATTTTGGCCTGTTGCTTCTCTATCTGGGATGTTTTTGTCAGCAGTTGCAGACAAAAAGGACAAGAAAACAATTGGCTGCTCCACACCCCGACTGGAGGAACCCGGCACCGTTAGCTGTGGTGAATAAGAAGTGTCTGTTGGCTGACAGGGCCTGTCCCCGAGAAGCTCAGGGCAATGGAGAGGCTCAGGGCAGCCTGCCTTGCCATTAGCAGAGGGCAGGCACTAGGACAGCAGTTCTGCCCAGAATCACTCTACTCCAGCAGCAGGAGCAGGCAGGGTACAGGTGCACACTGCTTTTTGTCAGGCAGGGACACCACAGTGGGGGACATGCAAGGGGAGGGGTGGCAGGAAGGGGCCTGGGCCCAATCCAGGAAGGCCAGGGGAAGAGATCCAGCTCCAAACATTGCTGGAGCAGGGCCCCCAGCCCTGAATATTCCTAGAGCCAAAGCACTGCAAATGTATATAACCTGCCACCTATGGCCACAAGCCAACACAAGGTCCCAGTGAGATTTGAACTCAGATTACAAGATTCAGAGTCCTGAGTGCTGCCCATTACACCATGGGACCAGCTTGTGCTGCCTTCTCTGCACATCGGTGACCCTCGTGGGGCTGGCTTGTGTAAGGGGGCTCTTGGCCCTTTACTAAAACTTAGTGTGGGGGGGGCGCGGGGGTTGGTTGGCTAGTTCCCAGCACCAATAGAAGGGGGAAGGATCAATAGGAAATCAGGACCCTGAGACTGACAGTCCCCAGGGACAATGGGGAGAGGCCAAAGCTCCAAGTTAGCTGCACTGACAGGCCAGGCAGTGTAATGAGGGAGTCACCAGGCCAGGAGGTCCCATCCTCCATGTGAGCTGGAACTGCCTGGGCCAGAGTGGGGCAGAGCTAAGGAGAGAGCAGGAGCCTGAGAAGAGCCGGGGAGCAGAGCTGTGCAGGTGTAGTGCCAGAAACTGCTGCATGAAGGAATATGCAACCTGTAGCAGTTAGTGATACCTGAGGTTGTTCTTATTTGTTGACTTGTCCTAACTGGCTAAAACTTGACAGTGGTTTCTCTAGCAAAGGCCAGTCCCTGGCCCCTTGGTCCAGACATCCTCCTTCATATCAGGCTAGGGTGACCAGATGTCAAGGATGAAATATCGGGATGTGGGGGGCAGAGCAAAAAAAAAAAAAAAAGCCGGAAGGCCCCCCCGCCGCCAAGCGGAAGTGGCACAGCCCCATCTCCAACCAACTCTCGGCTCCAACCCCTGCTACACCCCCAGCTCCCCCATCCCCTCACTCCTGGGCCCAGCCTGGGCTCCGAGCTCTGCAGCCGAGCCATGATCCGGGCCCCTCCTGCAGCTCCCGGGCAAGGGGTGAACCAGCAGCTCCCAGCAGGAGCGTGTCTGCCTCACTTGTGTCTCCGCCCCCCCGCCCACCAGGGCCCTGCCTGCTCCGTGCTGCCCCCAGCCCCACTGCGCTGCCCCGCAGGCTGAAGGGCTGGAGCAGCTTCTGCGCTGCGCTCCTGGCCATGGCCATGGCCTGTGTGCAAACCTGGGAGGGAGGAAGAATGCCGCGTGCTTGGGGAAGAGGCAGGGCCAGGGCGAGGATTTGGGGAGGGATCCAATGGGGCAGTGAGGGGGTGGGGCTGGGGGCAGGGCCAGGGCCGGGATATGGGGAGGGATCCAATGGGGGAATGAGGGGGTGGAGTTGGGGGGGCAAGTATCCATCCAGACTATGCCTGTGTGCTGGAGAAGAGGACAAAGTTATTTGTTTGTCCAGGGTCCCGACCAAACATCAGTCGGGACGCGGGACAAACAAGCAAATATAGGGACAGTCCCGATAAAATCGGGACGTCTGGTCACCCTACATCAGGCTTCAAGTTGAGAATCATTTCCCATTCCCGCTCTGTGGGAAGGGAGACTTTCTGTGCGACTGCACATGGCTAAACAAAGAAACAAACCCCCAGTCCCCCCCCCATGCTTTGGGAGCCAGGTTTGCAGTGGGAATTCTGTAGTTCAGATGACTTCACAGCTGGTCATTGTGATTCTTTACCAGTTTATCTGGCAGTGGGGCATTTTTTTCACTCACAGCTGTGATGGCTGAGTGGTTAAGGTGTGGGAGTTGAACTCCAATAGGGTTTCCTTGTGCAGGTTTGAATCCTACTCAGCAGTGAAGCCTGTGTTTTAGCCAGTCTCTCACCCGGGCAACACCTCTGTACAACCCCTTGAGACACTCTCAATTCTCTCCTCACCCCAAATAAATCCTGTTCTGCTCCTTTCACAGAGATCCCTGGGGCACCACCTCACACTGTGTCCTTGAGGGGCCAGGCAAACTCTCAGCACCTGAAGCCTCTGGCACTCACCTGGTGCCCCATGGATCAGGCATAGCCCTGGTTCTGCTCCTCTCTCTAGAGTGCGAAGGAAGCCAAGTCAGCAACTCCATGGGAGCTATGGGGCCACAGAACCAACAGAGAAAAAATAGGTGCTCAGCACCCACTTACAGCCACCTTCCCCCCCCACACACACATACTACAGGCCTTGCTGACAAGCTCCTCCTCTTCCCTTTCAGTGCCTCCCACTTGCCAGTGATCAGCTGTTCAGAGGGGTGCAAGAGGCGCTGGGTGGGGAGGGGAAGGATCAGGGACGGGAAGAGGTGGGGGTGGGAGAGGAATGGGGCAGGATGGGAAGAGATGGGGTGGGAGCTTGGGGGAAGGAGTGGAGTGGGGGCAGGGCCTGGGGAAGAAAGGGGGGGTTTCTCCCAGACCTCAGACCCCTCTAGGGCCAGCCCTAAAGGGAAGCACTGACTATTACAGTGACAATAAAACTGACCAGCATTGGGGGGAGACAGAGGGAGATCCAGACTCATCAGGTCTCTTCTCTCCCCCACGGTGAGCCAGACACTGCTCTCTCCTGGCTCTCACTCTAGCAGCTGGACACTAAGGAGCCATTTCCCCACAGGAAGTGCATTGAGTGCCCCTGTGGTGCTGGGGGGGCTGGCGCTTCTGCTGCCTGTGGGGCTGGCAGGGGGGTTGATGTCTGCACAGACTCTCAGCTGCCAGGCCGGAGGGGGCACTTGGGACCTTGCCAGGCTGGCTCAGTGAAGACGAGGGGTTGACAGAGCAATACAGATGATCTCCAGAGCACGGAGCAGCATCCGCCCATGCAGCCAGGCAATGAGCATTTATCACAGCCTGGAGCCAAGGGGGAGGTGGCAGCTGCTGTTCCAGCTCCTGGGGGACAGGCCCTGTCAGCCAACAGCCACTTCTTACTCACCACAGCTAATGGTGACGGGTTCCTCCGGTGGGGGTGTGGAGCAGCCTTTTGTTTTCCTGTCCTTTTTGTCTGCAACTGCTGACAAAAACATCCCAGACAGAGAAGCAACAGGCCAAAACATTCTTGTACAATTGCCAAAGTAGCTCAGTTGGGAGAGTGTTAGACTGAAGATCTAAAGGTCCCTGGTTCAATCCCAGGCTTTGGCAAGCCCTGTCATCTCTCTTTGTGCAGGGGTGGCTTGTTTTCTGGGAGCACAACAGTGCCTGCACCCAAGGTGAGTTCCTGAGCTTGGGCTCTGCAGTAGGCAAACAGAGAACAGGCTTCTGCCCCTAGTTGGCCCACCTGACCTTTAATAATGAGAACTGTCTTTCCCAACATGGTAGGAAGAAAGTGAGGCAGAGTTGTCCTCAGGAACGGTGCCAGAGAGCTGCTGGGCAGTGACAGGCAGGGATTGGGGATGGAAGCTCCTCTGTGCAGCTCAGCAAGGGCAGTACCAGGGAAGGGGCATCTGTAAAAGTGACCCCACACACCTCTCCTCCTCTGGGCACCTAGAGCAGAGGCAGCTGGTGCTGACAGCTCCAAGGGAAGGCTTAAAAGCCACAGAGCAACTGAGGTCAGGGCTAGAGGAGGGCAGGACTATGCCTATGTGTGGCCTTCAGACAGGCACAAAAACACCCAGGCAGGCTGCTCCCTGCCATGCCAAACACCCACTGAAGGTCACCAGCACGCAGGGCAGCTGCTGATGCTCTGTGGATAATGTCACAAGTTGGTAGGAAAGCAGGGCCAGCCCCCATGGTGGGGCCTCTGACTGGTCCCAATCAGGGTGCTCACTTTTGCAGTGGGGCAGGAGATTTTACCCCAAGAGGCTTTTCCTGAACTGGCGAGAAGTAGAGAAACACCCAGGCTCTGAAGACCGTATGTAGCAAGCATCCTCCAGCACAGGGACAGGCGCACATGCTAGCCCAGGCAGCTGCCCATTTTCTTTGGCAAACTAGGAAGGGCAAAGGCTAGACTGGAAGCACCTGGGTCTCATGTCCCAGCCTTTGTGATGCCCATCCCCCCAGCTCCTTCCCAGGGCTCTAGCTGAAGCCAGAGCAGCCAAGAAGAGGTTCCAGCCCTGAAGGGAGCAGAACTTTCAGCACAATGGTAGAACTGCAGAAACACAGCCACCAAGGGACTTGAACCCTCAATCTTCAGATCCACACTCAGACACCTTATCCATTAGGCCACATGGTAACACCAAAAGAAACCCCTCCAAGCTCTTCTTTGGAAAAGTTGGACATTGTGTTTCTCAGGTCATCTACTTAGGGGGGCCAAGACTCTCTGGGCACAAGAAGTCGAGTTCCCATCAACATGTGAGACTTAATTCTATGGAGCCAGGTGCAGGGCTTTGGCAGGGAGGCTCAGGCATGGGGGGACTGGGGTGCAGCGGATGGACCAGCTGTCTAGGTGTGGAGATTTAGTCACACTGAGGCACAGGAGGGAGGAGGAGGAGGAATCCTGCTGACAGGCAGTGGATGTGCAGAAAAAGAGGAGGGGTTCCTGGGACATTTTTTGCCTCTCTTTTGCCTACCTGCTCGCTCTTGGGGTGAATGGGGAAAATGGTCTCAACTAACTCAGTTGGTAGAACATCAGGCTCTTAATCTGAAGATCCAACGTTCAAGCCCGTCTAGGCACTCAGCTTTTAAGGCACTCAGCTTTTAACCACTGTCCGAGGCCTCCTTCCCAGGTCCTGGCTGTGTGCAGGGACACCACGGGCCAGACACTTGCTCTGGCAGTGGCCACATGTTCTAGGTGACAGGACCCTTGTTCCCAGTGTCAGCCCCCATGTAGGGGATATGATCCCCCACCCCCGAGAGTCTGGCCTGCAAGGCCTCTTGATTGGTGGCATCTCCTTGCGCTGGGCCTTCTGCCCAGGGTCCCTCTCACTCTCCCAAGCTGCTCACTGCACCCACCTCCAGCCCCAGTGCTGCTGCGGCTCTGCCTCCATCTCCCTGGGCTGCTCCTCTGGCCTCTCTGGCTCCGCTTGCTGCAGCTCTTCTCCCAGCACAGATCTGCTCCCTGGGCAGCTTCTGTGGCTCATGCTGCTCCGGCTCAGTTCCTAGCATGGATCTGTTCTGGTTCTCCCTGGCTGGCGCAGCTCTTCTCCCTGCCTCTTCTCGGGCTCCTGCTTTCTCCTTAGCTGGGTCCCACTCTGGCCCAGGTAGTTCCAGCTCACATAGATGATGGGATTCCCTGCCCTGGTGACTCCCTCATTACACTGCCTGGCCCGTCAGTTGGGCTAACTTTGGAGCTTTGGCCTCTCCCCATTGCTCCTGGGGACTTTCAGTCTTAGGGTCCTGATTTCCTATTGATCCTTCCCTCTTCTATTGGTACTGGGAACTAGCCAACCAAAAACCCACTGAGCTTTAGTAAGGGGCCAACAGTCCCTTACATGAGCTGGCCCAGTGAGGATCACCGATGTGCAGAAACAGCAGCACAAGCTGCTGCCATGGTGTAATGGGCAGCCCTCAGGACTCTGAATCCTGCATCTGAATTCAAATCTCAGTGGGACCTTGTGGCAAACCCCTGGAGCTCACAGTGTTCAACTTCCCTGTTGCCAGCTGGGTAAGAGCAAATCTTTCTCCTCCTGCTAGGTGACTTGCCCTTTAGAGCCCAGTTGTGAGGGCCACAATGGGTTGGGGCTCTAGAACTTACTGCCCTGGTTGCTGATGCCTACAGTCCTGTGGTTTGACCAGCTGCTTGGGATTTTCACAATTTCTCCTGATGCCCACAAGTTTGGCCATTTTGCTTGCAGCCACATGTTCCCTCTTGTCCACATGGCGCTTGAAGGAAGGAGTGCCAGGGCCAGGCTTGATAGTCAGGGCTAGGCAGGACAGTGGAAGAGTCCCAGGCTGGAGCCCAACACACCTTTCCTGCTCTGGGCACCTACAGCAGAGGCGGCTGGTGCTGACAGCTCCAAGGGAAGGCTTAAAAGCTACAGAGCAACTGAGGGAGGGGCAAGAGGAGGGGAGGACCATGCTTATGTGTGGCCAGCAGACAGCCACAAAGACACCCGATCAGCCTGCTTCCTGCTCCCTGGCATGCCAAACCCCCACTGAAGACGTGCTTAATACACTCAGTGATCAGGAGGAAAACCTGTCAAAATGTGTGTGTGAGGAGAACGTGCTTGGCTTGGAAGGGAGTGAGAAAAAAGAGCGAGTGAAAAAAATAACCAGCGAGAGAGTGAGAGCGAAAAGAACATGGAAGGAAGAGAAAGAAATAAAGGGTGTAGGGATTGGTCCTGGCTGGCAAGCCACCAGAAACCGCCCCCTGCATACCCCATCTTGCCACAGAATGCAGACTCCGCACTATCATAGATTAGATAAGTACAGCACGCTCTGCCTACATGCAGCAGGTGAGGGGAAAAGGGGAAGAAAGAGTCCTCCACCAATGCGAAACAAGTAAACAAGGCTGTAAGTTATGCATGACACTGTAACTGAAAGAATAAAAAGGCTGCCACGCCTGACGACGGGGCGCCTTCCTGAGCAAACGAGCTGTCTGCGTCTGGTTCCTTCCCGCATCTGGTGACCCCGACGTGATTCCAGCCCTCCGTACCCACCGGCCGGTCGAGCCCTGGTGCACCACAGTGCGTCTTTGCGCACTCCCTCGTGAGTATGGGGGGGGACTTGTCCGTGCAGCAGAAGGCTCATGCGAGAGAGCTGGTTAAGTTACTCAAGGTAACCGGTCGCACAACAGCATCACAGCGACATGTGGAGGATTTGCTCCATGTTATAGAGGTTAAGTGCCCTTGGTACCCCGAGAGAGGGTCTCTCGAGGTTTCTGACTGGCAAAATGTAGGCAAACGGCTCCTAAAGGAGCCACGAGCGCCCATCCAACACATCTTGCTGTGGCAACACTGTGCAGAGGCAATCGGGCATTTGCGGAAGGAGGCACCCCCGCTTGCCTCTCCCACCCCTATCCCACATCCATCCTATGTCACGGAACCTAAACCCCCTTGTCCTGCCCCTAGGGCGACGGCTCCCAGTCCTACCCTCTCTGATCCCCCGTTACCGTCGCCTCCTTCTCCTTCTCCTTCGCCCTCGCCGGCTCAGAGCGCGGTGCAAGCCGCTCTCCAGCAGGCGATGGCGACAGACGCTTCCCCCTTGTTGGAGGAATGGGAGGGAGAATTCCCGGCCCTTTATCCAGTTACTTATATCTTGAACGAGGCCAGAGAGACAATTGCTTCACATCACCCGTTACCGTTCAAAGTTATTAGCGAGCTGAATAACGGAATTCGCCAATCCGGCCTTAAGTCCACTTATGTGGAGGGTCTCATTGAGGGGCTGGGCACAGTCTATGTTATGTTACCAATGGGCTGGAAACACCTGTTCCGAATGATTTTATCCCCCGCCCAGTATTGTCTATGGGACAGTGAGTTTCGGGCTGCGGCATTGGCCTGCTCCTCTGCACAGAACACTCCTGAACAAATTTATGGGTCGGGAGCGTTTGCGGAGGTGGAGGCGCAATTGCCGCTCCCGGCAGAATCCTTCAAACGCACTGCACTCTCCGTCATGCGAGCGTTTCGTCGCGTTCCCATGACTGGCAAGCCCTTGTCGTCATTCACTAGTATTAGACAAGGGTCTTCTGAGCCCTTTCATCAGTTTGTAGATAGATTAAAAGAAGCCATTGCCCAACAAATTGATAACCCAGAAGCCCAAGAAGAACTAATTCGTCGGTTGTCGGCAGAGCAGGCTAATGCCGATTGTCGCCGTATTCTCCAAACAGTCATTCACCGCGCGCAGTACTCTTTGGCGGATATGATCCAGGCTTGTGCCGAGGTGGGGACTCAGACCCATGCCATGGCGTTGCTTGCCGGAGCCTTGCGTGCCGGCAGCAAACCTCCGGGCAATTGTTTTAATTGCAACAAGCCGGGCCATTTTCGCCGAGAGTGCCGGGCGCCGGGGGGAGGAGCTAGCCGCGAGCGGGGACAACCACCAGGGGGAGGGGGTGGAAACCGCCCAAACAAAAAGTGCCCCAAGTGTAACAAAGGCTTCCATTGGGCTACTCAGTGCCGCTCTACCCCTTCGGGAAACTCCCAGTCGGCCCCCCCTCGGGCCCCGGTCTAACCGAGGGAGAGAGCGGTTTCCCTCCCCCTGCCACCTCTGGCAGTGCGGGTATCGATCTGGAAAACGCAGAAGACATGAATTCTCAGCTCCCCGGGGAGGTACTCCTGATGCCCACTCAACTTCGGGGCCCCCTCCCTCCTGGAACGGTGGGGCTTGTGCTCCCCCGTTCTTCCGCTCACTATAAAGGCATTATGACTGTCCCGGGGGTCATTGATGCTGATTATACTGGCACCATCTATGCCCAGTATTGGGGGCAGCTTCCGCTGTCCCTTAAGAAAGGGGAGTCCTGGTCCCAATTGTTGTTGCTTCCTTACTATTGTCCTGCAGTTTCCCTACAGGAACGTACAGGGGGATTTGGCTCCACACGCGCTGACCCCCTGCAACCCACCAACGGCGAAAAAGTAACAACTGACTCAACTTACCACCCTCAGGTCGCCGCCGTGCTCCAACACATACACAATCGTAAGCCTACCTGTTCTTATCAGATCCACGGTAAGGTTTTGACGGGGCTCTTAGACACTGGGGCTGACGTCTCAGTAATAGCAAACAAGGAGTGGGACCCTTCCTGGCCCTCCGAAGTGGCCCCTTCGGTGTGGGGTGTTGGAGGTAGCCAAGCCTCCAAACGAAGTAGCAACTGGCTACCAGTGGTGGACCCTGCCACACAACTAACAGTGGCTCAAATTAAACCCTGTATCCTTCCCATTGAGTTCAACCTGTGGGGCCGAGATCTCCTTTCTCAGTTAGGAGCTACGCTCGTACTTCCTTAAATTTATGCACCCATATCACAATCATTATTACAGCGAAAGCTGGACTGAAACCGAAATTTACACGGCTTTTGTTAGCCCCCTCCTTAGCAATGGCATACATTGTAATGATTCCAATCCAGCTGTACAAGATGCCTATAGAGTAATATGTGACCCCTCTCACCGTAGCCGGTTGTTTGTCCGGCGCTCTTACCCACAAACCTCCTGCCTTGCGGTCCTTCGCCCATTTCTGTATATTCGACAAATAGGAGGCCGCTTTGAAGTGTATTTTATAACCACCAACCCCAGCCACTCGCCTGCGGCGTTTTATGAGGAGGAGTATAGCGAGGACCGTAACTGGTGCCTAGCCTTAAGTGCCCTAAATCCCAACTGGGAACAGTTGGACCACCTCTATCGTGAATTTTTCCACCCCTGTAGTTAAAGTATTTTTCTCTGCCTTTATATGGCAGCTGCTTCCACCGCCTTGGCCCTCTCATGGAAACCTCATTCCCCTGTTTGGGTGGAACAGTGGCCCCTTCCCGCCGAAAAGCTGGCCGCACTCAATGCCTTAGTTCAGGAACAATGTACAGCCCGACACCTTGAACCCACCACCAGTCCCTATAATACTCCTGTTTTCGTGATAAAAAAGAAATCAGGAAAATGGCGGCTATTACATGATTTGCGAGCCATTAATAAAATCCTAGAGCCCATGGGCCCCCTGCAATGTGGCTCCCCAAATCCAAATCTTATCCCCCAAGGTTTCCAATTGGCTGTAATCGATTTAAAGGATTGTTTCTTCTCCATCCCGCTCCAGGACCAAGATAAAAAGTATTTTGCTTTTACCGTTCCTGTCCTTAATAATTCTTGCCCAACCCAACGCTATCAGTGGACTGTTCTCCCTCAAGGCATGCTTAATAGCCCCACCTTGTGCCAGCATTATGTAAACACTGCCCTAACCCCCTTTCGGCAAAAGTTCCCCTCTCTCCTTGTTTACCATTATATGGATGACATCTTGGTCGCTGCCCCTGTCCTCCCGAGGGAATGGCTTAGTCAATTGACCTCTTCTCTGCAGAGTTACGGGCTACAAATTGCCCCTGAAAAGGTTCAGCTCCATGAACCCTTTCAATATTTGGGCCATAAGCTTCATGCCACCTACTCCACACCAATCCTTCCTTCTCTTCAGCTTCCCAACCCTGTTACTTATGTGGTTCTACAACAACTTTTGGGAGCTATTAATTGGCTCCGCCCCTATTATCAAATTACCACTCAAACACTGCGTCCCCTCTTTATGGCCCTCACTCAAGGCAAACATCCTTCTGATCTTATTACCCTTTCTACTGAACAATTGGCTGTTTTAACTGCATTAAATCAGCTTTTAGCCCAACGCTGGGTGAACCGTGCCTGCGAGAATGTGCCACCAAAATTAATCTGTCTCTGTGACACCCTGCAGCCCTGCGCCATTGTGGCTCAGGAGCCTGCTGCTGCCCCGCTACATATTCTTGAATGGCTCTACCTCCCACATTCTCCTCCTAATACCTTGTCCCCCTTGGAGCTCATGATTGCCCAGCTAATTACCAAAGGCCGACACCGCTGTCGCGCCCTTTTTGCATTGGATCCTGTGGAAATTGTTCTTCCTCTCCCATTACGCGGCACCGAATCAGCCCTTGCTTTTTCTGATGCCCTCCAACTGGCTCTGGCAGGTTTTGTGGGTTCCCTTTCTTATCACACTAGCAAGGATCCCCGCTTACATGCCATTCGTCACATTCCCACTGTGTTTCGTAACCTTTGCCAACACACCCCTATAGCTGACGCACTTACAGTTTTTACTGATGGCTGCCCTACCCGCGGTGTGGTTTCTTGGCGTTCTGACGCACAATGGCATTCAAAATTTACTACTCCCCAAACCAGCCCTCAGCGAGCGGAACTTGCTGCTCTTTGCTTGGCCTTTTCTCACTTCCCTGCCATCCCACTCAATGTTATAACAGACAGTCTTTATGTTGCTAATGTTGGCACTGCTATAGCCGGAAGTTATGTTACTCCGCTCATGGAGCGGTCACTCCTTGCCCTCTTCCTTACCCTCCAGCAGTTGTTACGTGCCCGGACCCATCCATTCTTCATTGCACACATTCGTAGCCACCTTCCCCTCCCCGGGGCATTGTCTGAAGGCAACGCTTATGCTGATGCACAAGTGCGCATTTCCTGGGTTCACTCCCCTACCTCCAGCCACGCCTTTCATCATCAAAATGCTAAAGCGCTTGCTCAACAATTTTCCATCCCATTGGATAAAGCTAAGGCTGTTGTCCAACAATGCCCACAGTGTTCCTCCCTTCATTCCTACCCTCCCACTGGCGTTAACCCCCGCGGCCTCGGCGCCAATCAGCTTTGGCAGATGGATGTCACACGTTTTCCCCCTTTTTCCCCTTGGAATTTTCTTCATGTTACTGTTGACACTTACTCAGGTTACCTTTGGGCCACACCCCACAAAGGAGAACGTGTTCGACACGTTATCAACCATTTTGTTCGGTGCTTTTCTGTTATGGGCATCCCGGCCAAGCTCAAAACAGATAATGGGCCCGCGTACTGTTCTCAGCAATTCGCTGCCTTTTGCTCCCGTTGGGGCGTTGTGCACACCTTTGGCATCCCCTACAATTCACAGGGCCAGGCCATTGTAGAGCACGCCAACCGCACCTTAAAAACAGCTCTCCTCCAACAAAAAACAAAAGAGGGAATTCCGCCCACCTTGCCAGACAAGGAAGAGTGGTTAGCACACGTTTTATACACAATCAACCATTTAAATCTTGTTTTTGATGGCACCCATTATGTTTCCCGTTTACAAAAACATTTTAGGTGCAAGAAGGAACTCCCCGCCCCGAAAGTAACGTATCGGCAACTCCCCGGCACTACGTGGAGTGCCCCAGTTCCTTTGATTACCTGGGGGCGGGGATACGCGGCCGTCAGCACACCACAAGGACCGGTGTGGGTCCCAGCTCATTACATACGTCCGTGGAAGGAGGACCCCACCAGCGACCCACAGCATGGCGTGGCACCAGGGCCTTAACAATCCTATTCCCAACTTTAATCCGCTGGTGACCATAACAGTGACTTTGTCTCAAGAGCGACGCCACGGTACTCCCAATGCTCCAGTAACGTGGGGACAAATAAAGTCCCTCTCCCAGCAAGCTGAACACCTGCTGGAACAACAAGATAAGGAAAAGTCCCCAGAAAATTTGTTAACTGCCCTCATTGCTTGTTTGAATGCTAATTCTTGTGTTTTGTTGAGCATAATGATATTTGTTGTTTGTCTGCCCTTGGGGTCTGAGGCAGCAATGCATCCCCCATATTCCCCAGCCACCAATGTATGGGAGGTCCTGGCTCTTTCCATTAATCGTACTGATTTTTGCCTTTCCCAGCAAACAGCGGTAGGACAATTACTTGGTACATGCCTTATCCCAGTTTGCCATGATGCCAATGAGATAGAAAAAAGTACCTGGTTTTACTCCAGCCTAGAAAGCAACACCACAATTAAGAATTTGGGCTTTTCAGCCTATCATAATTGGGGACCCCAGTCCCAACGCCTTCCAAATGGGGCTGTTCAGTTGCTTACCCCTTATGTTGCTGATTTAAATGCTAGCTGTGCACGTATGACCAATTGCACGGCGCACACCTGTGTCACTCTCCCTGCCACCCCCCTTAATTGTTCCAGGCCATATAATATCTCTTATCTTTACAAGCACATAAAATTGCCCCCTGGATGGTTCTGGACATGCACTGACCGAACCTTTAATTACATCCCAGCTAATCTTACTGATGGCACCTATTGCTGCATCAGCCGCCTGTCCCTTATTCTTATTCCCCGGTCCGAGCATACATTACGAGCAAAGCGTTCGTATACTCGGCTGTCAGCTGATTGCGATTCCAAAGTCGAGCTTCTGTCCAAAACCGAATATGTGGCCCTGGCTGCCTCCTTAGTTGGTATACCTGGCTTAACAATTAGTAATAGTAGAAATCTTAACCGATTGGCTTGTTCAGCAGTTAAAGCCCTCAATGCCACGTCTATTGCAGTGGCATTGCTTAATGAAGAACAGACTGAGTTACGCCATGGAATTTTGCAAAATAGGGCTGCTATCGATTATCTTTTGCTTCTGCATCATTATGGTTGTGAAAAAGTTAATGATATGTGTTGTTTTAATATCTCTGATCACTCTCATGCTATCGATAATCAATTAGCCACAATTAAGAATCTAACTGCTCAAATTCAAATTAACAATGACCCGTTTTCCTTCTGGTGGGACTGGCTATCTAGCTGGCTGCCGGGATGGGGTTGGTTACATCAGCTAATAACCTATGGAGGACTCTGCCTTTTATTCCTCGTACTCGCCTGCTGTGGCATTCAGTGTATCCCCTCCTTAATTTCGTTGTGTACCCAAGGGTGCCCATGGTCCAAACAAAAGCCTGTCCTCTCTTTCTAAAAGAAAAGGGGGAGATGTAGGGATCGGGCCTGGCTGGCAAGCCACCAGAAACCGCCCCCTGCATACCCCATCTTGCCACAGAATGCAGACTCCGCACTATCATAGATTAGATAAGTATAGCACGCTCTGCCTACATGCAGCGGGTGAGGGGAAAAGGGGAAGAAAGAGTCCTCCACCAATGCGAAACAAGTAAACAAGGCTGTAAGTTATGCATGACACTGTAACTGAAAGAATAAAAAGGCTGCCACGCCTGACGACGGGGCGCCTTCCTGAGCAAACGAGCTGTCTGCGTCTGGTTCCTTCCCGCAAAAGGGAGAGAAAAAAATAGAAAAAAAAGGAAAGAAAGCAAGAGTATGAAAGGTAGGGGGGGGAAAAGAAAGCAAGAACACACAAGCTAGAGAAGGAAAAGAATGAAAAAGAACAAATGAACCACGAGCGTTAGTTGAAGGTGGAATGGGAGAGTCAGAGAAAGGACAGACTGACCCATTAAGCAAGGTTGCACCCCAGATTCTCCATGTTGGGGGCACAGGCCCCCTATTTCCATTTTGGCCCTGCTTGGGGGGACCATGCATAGGTGCCTATTGGCACCCCCATGCTCCGTGGAGGCGGGCAAGGCCCCCCATACCCTCAGGGCCGCTGAAAGAGGGTTCAGGCCCGGTGAAAAAATTTTTCAGGCCCCCCAGCAAGGTGGACCAGCTAAACAGGGCATGAAGCCAGGGAAACTAGGCCTTGGGCCCTCTTCTGGACCACCGGGCCCCGGTAATTTGTACCGGCTTTTCCCTTGCATGGCAATGGTGGTGCACTCACGCACTGCCACGCCTTTTAGTATCATGACTATTTATCTGTACAACAGCAGCACCTACAGAGAGCGGGGCAGACTCAAAACCCCTGTTGTGCCAGGGGCTGCACACACAAAGAGACAGTCTCTGCCCTAGCTGAGATCAGGGCCCTGTTGGGCCAGGCGCTGCCCAGACACAGCGAGAGACAGGCCATGCCCCAGAGAGTTTAAATGCTCCATACCCAAAAAGTGGGAGGAGAAACAGAGGCCCAGGGTGACACAGCAGCACTGAGAGTAGAACCCAGGAGTCTTGGCTCCTCCAGCTCTAACCCCTAGACACCACTCTGCTCCCAGAGATGGGGCTAGAACCCAGGAATCCTGGCTCCCCAAAAGGGAGGGAGGAGTGGGGTCTAGTGGTTAGAGGAAGGGAGGCTGGGAGCCAGGACTCCTGGGTTCCATTTCCAGTGCTGGGATCAGGCACCAGCACTCCAAGCATGTGCTTGGGGTGGCACTTTCCAAGGGGCAGCACTTCAGCCACTGCCCCCCTTTTCGGGGGGTGGGGGGAGACACGCAAAAAGCCAGGAGCCAGCCCTGAAGCAGGATGTTCCCTGTCAGCTGAGGCTTTCAGGCTGAGCTGGAACTGACCCTGCAATTCTGGCTTCAGTCACAAGATGGCGCTCACGGCAGCCTGAGGTGCACAGGCTGGACTGCAGGTCAGGCTGCCCTGCCCCTGGGGAGCCGGAGCGTCACCCCCCACCCGTAGGGCGGCTCTAGGCACCAGCAAAGCAAGCACCTGCTTGGGGCAGCCCATTTGCAGGAGCGGCATGGGAGCTGAGAACCAATAGGGGGCTCTGGGAGCTGTAGTTTCTTCGTTAGCTCCCTGCCTATAGAGCCAGCCCTGGAGCAAGGAAAGAACTACATTTCCCAGCATTCCCTTGGCCACTACCAACTGGAAAGGAAGGAGGGGGCCTCATGCGGCAGCGCTGTGAGTGGAGAGTTGCCCTGTGAATGGCAGGAAGACCATATTTTAACATTCAGAAAACAGGGACACTCCAGGGGGAGGGAAGCCCCACCCTGCCCCCATCCACTCCCTCCGACTGCCCCCTACAGAAACCCCAACCCATCCAATCCCCCTGATCACCCCCTCCCGGGACCCCTGCCCCTAACTGCCCCTTGGAATCCCAGCCCCTATCTAAGCCTCCCTTCACCTTGTCCCCAACTGCCCCCTCCTGAGACCCCCCCCAACTTCCTCCCAGGACCCCACCCCCTACCTGTCCCCTGACAAACCCCTGGGACTCCCATGCCTATCCAACTGCTACCTGTCCCCTGACTGCCCCCCCGAACCCCTGACCCATCTACCCCCCCTTCTCCCTGCCCCTGACTTCCCCCCCAATTCTCCACACCATCCAACCACCCCTGCTCCCTGTCCCTTGACTGCCCCCCTGGAACCCCATACCGCTTCTCCAACATCCCAGCCCCCTTACTGTGCCACTCAGACCAGCTTGTCTGGCTCCGCGCAGCTCCAGACACGCTGCTGCATACATACTGCCATTCTCCCCCGCAGAGCCCACAGCCCCCTCCCCCACCAACACACACACACCCCTAGCACCTGCCTTCCAGATTTGAACACCTCAAAATTCAGGAGTGCTCAAGCTCAGTTTGGGCAGTTGGTACTTCATTTCTCCCAAATCAAATATACTGATCCACTGTAACTTGCTGTAGAAAAAGTAGGATAAAATTGAGCAAGAAATGCTCCCCAGTGGTTATTAGGACTGGAATTGCTATTTTCAACAGCCATTGCCTTTTTTGTTTGTTTGTTTAAAAGGAAGACAGTGATATTGCATTGGGAAATTCCCCATAGAATGAAAGAGTGGAACAAAATAATAATAAAGGCACCTCAACTTTTCCTCATTTATGGAGGACAGTCTTATAATATGCATCCAGATATCCTCCAATCACACAAGCTGGAAGTTGTTCCACTTTACAGCACTTCTCTAACCATATGGGAACCAATCCTGTCTGTGTTTTTGCACATCCAAAATTCCTGCTGAATGACTTGCCCTGGGAGCGAGTTACCAGTGACCCAGGGCTGCGGCGGAAGGAGGGTGCAGGTGGAGGTGAGGGAGAGCCCAGGGCTAGGGCAGAAGTGGGGTGGGGGGAGGGCACTGGTGGGGGGGAAAGGGAGAAGCCCAGCACTGCGGCAGCAGGCGGGTCCGCGGGGGGACCCCAGGGCTGGGACAGGGGGCAGAAAACATTTATTTTGCTTGGGGAGGCAAAAAACCTAGAGCCAGCCCTGCTCCCATGATTAGGGGGCTGGAAGACATGACTTATGAGGAGAGGCTGAGGGAACTGGGATTGTTTAGTCTGCAGAAGAGAAGAATGAGGGGGGATTGATCGCTGCTGAAAGGGGGTTCCAAAGAGGATGGATCTAGACTGTTCTCAGTGGTACCAGATGACAGAACAAGGAGCAATGGTCCCAAGTTGCGGTGGGGAAGGTTTAGGTTGGATATTAGGAAAACCCTTTTTCACGAGGAGGGTGGTGAAGCATTGGAATGGGTTCCCTAGGGAGGTGGTGGAATCTCCTTCCTTAGAGGTTTTTAAGGTCAGGCTTGACAAAGCCCTGGCTGGGATGATTTAGTTAGGGATTGGGTTGGACTAGATGACCTCTTGAGGTCCCTTCCAACCCTGATAGTCCATGATTTTTAAGCTGTTCCCGTGTATCAAAGTGAGCTGCAGCTCAGCGAACCCCAAAGATCTGAGGCCAGCTACTTTGCAGCAGTGGCAGACCAAGCAGCAGGTACAACACAGGGTCGCACCCCGGGCGGCAGATAGACTCTCATGTCCGAGATCCCGGCTCCTGTTCCTTTGCAAAGTGTGTGCTTTTGCTCCGGATCTGAGCTGTAGGCCAAGTACCCTCTGGCTTCTCATCCGGGCTCCGTCCTCCATGCACCTGGGCATCAGCAGGACTGTCTCATGAGAGCAGCTTCCCCACCCCCACCGCATCCCAATCTCCGCCCAGCTGGGAAAGGAGCAGAGGCAGCCCGGAGAAAAGACTCCTTTGAGCCCCGGAGACGGCCAGAGCATCTTATTTGGATAACCACAGTGCATTGCCCACAGCGAAGCAAGTCCCTGGTCAAGGGGCTGGTTTTGCTGCCTGTGTCCCCGGTTCCCATGATCCAACTCGGGCTGTCAATCGGTTCAATTCCATTTCCTCTAAAAGCTCTGCGGTTTAGCGGGCTGTGAGAGTAGTCACCCTGATTTGTGGTAGCATACGTGGTTGCCCCGGCAGCGCCTCTGCCCTGTGTTCTATGTACTCTGCTTTCTCTTCAGTTTGTATAAATCTTTTGCCTTTTACTAAAGATTTCTATAGAGACGAGCATTCATGAGTTTGTACCCAATTTTTTGAGGCTTTGCTTTGGGGAGGCTGTTCCCTGTTGTGAAAAGAACAGAAGGATGTTACCTCAACTGGTGTCAGTGGCTCAAGATTTTCTATTAGTGTATGAAAACAACTCAGAGCTCTGAAAATGACTGTATAGGATTTTTGGCCCCTTTTTTTTTTGAGCTCATTGTGTTAGTGAGATGGCTTCCTAGCTAGCAGGGGACTGTTCTGTGATGTGTATTCTGCTGGCTCTTGGTTTCATAAGTTTTTGGTTATCATGGTTGAAGAGCAGCAAAGAAATGCATTGTTGTTTGTGTTAAGGTTTGGTTTGTCCTAAGAGTGTGTGGTTTGGAGTCATTTGTAACTCTTGAGTTAGTTATTGGCAACAGCTTATTTTTGGGTCCCTGAGTTGAAAGGCTGCTCTTGCAGATTTCAGTTTGTCATTGTTGGAAGGTCAGTTAAAGAACTGTTTTCTTAATCTAGTCCGTGAGGGTTCTTACGCTGCCCTCCTTAATATATCTTCCAGAAGGTGATTGCATGGTTTCCCTTGTCTCCCCACAGAAGAGAAATTGTCCATCCCTTTCCTGTTGGGAAAACACCAGTGTTTTCAAACGTTTTGCCCAGATGAGGGATAGTTCATAGGAGCAGAAGAGGAGGAAGGTTGTGGCCCTTTGAGTCAGATTCCTACCTAGCGTTTAAGGCCAAAAGGAACCAGCCGATCACCTCAGAGGGACTAAGGGGCACCAATGCCCCAAATAGTGAGGAACTGCTTTGATGCAATTGAGTGTATGTTTGAGATAGTTGCTTGGGAAGGAGCAGAAAAGAGCATCGGGGCTGCGGAATAGCGCTTGCATAGGCTTTCTTTGCCCTGATTTGCTGTAAAAGTTAACAGTGAGAGATTGGTAGTCACAGGTCAGTGGGTGGGTTTATGGAAATTAGGAGTCTAGAGGGGAAACCAGCGAGAGGAAGGCATCTGCAAGACTTGCCTGTCTTTGAACAGAATTGTGTGTTAAGGGTTCTTGCTTTGAATTCTTCCACTGGAGTCATTTCGGGGAACTGAGTCAGTCTCCCGTAGAGTTCCCTAGTTATGGTGTTTGTTGCGTGTCTGGGAGCTCGTCCTGGTGAGGTAGAAATGGGTGGGCGTGGGGGTGTGTGTGCGTGGCAGACGGTTAGCATTGCTTTTTGGCTCCCTAGAACTAAGATCAAAACATAGTGTCTGTTCTTTGCAGTACAATCTGTGATATGTCTTTGATGTGAGGATTGTGTATTAGCTTGATTTTTGAAAGGAGAGGATTAGTTAGAACAGGAGCTTGCTTTGTCTACTCCCTGCATGGATCTGGTAGTGTAGTGCTTCCAGAAACAGTGTATCTCCTTTTGGAGAGAACCTTCTGGTTAGAAAAACAGAAAAGAGTTAAACTGTGATGATCTTTCTTTCAAGCAGATTTTTTTGAAATAGCAGAAAAATCTGGTGTCTTTAGTGTTTTTGTTTCTTTATGATAAATACAATACACTTATGCTTTCTTGGGAGTGTTTTGTGAGTCTGCAGATGTGAGAGGTTCTTCTTTGTCTGGCTAGAGAATTATTTAAGAGGCTGGACACCTTCTTTCTGCTGTGAGTCTTTTCAACAGTATGAGGGACAAATGCTTTCCAGACTCTGGGTCTGTTGGGGAGATGGTTGGTTTTTTGTTTTTGTTTTTCTTGGGGTGGGGGCTTGGTAATATTTGAGGTTACATGTACATCAACAACTGCATGAGTTACACAGACTTCTCCCCACCCGACCTACGTTCTATGTATCTTGGTTCGTAAGATCGAGACAAGGCACTAGGTGTCGTGCTGCACCCGGCACACAGGGGCCCAATCCTGATTTTTTTTCCCCCCAAACCTACTGTAATCTAAATGCTAAATAATAACCCTTCACTTCTCATTATTGCCACCCTCACTATTGGAAAATCCCCAAAATCACGACAGTGGCTTACAAATCATGAGGATTCTTTTTTAAAAAAATGTCCGGTGGGTTTATCTATCTTTCCCTTCTGGTTTTCTGAACCAGGCAAGCTAGAAATTACCTTTCTAGTGCAGCAAGAGCCCCAGAGAGCAGGAGCCCCCAGCGCCTGGGGCTGGCAGGCAGTGGGGTTCCTCACGGTTGTGTATTCCACACTTTGATCTCACCCACCAAGTATCAAGTGTGATCTCCTCAGGCACTAGAACAGCCTTAACATGGAGTCACAGACAGCCCCCTTGGGCACCCTGACTCTAGCTTGCCACCCAGGTGTGGTAGAAGCTGCTGTAACATGCAAACTCTGTATGTCTGTCATGGTATAATTCCCCACTCTGAACCTTAGCGTCCAAAAGATGGGTACCAGCATGAATTCCTCTAAGCTCAATTACCAGCTTAGTACTTGTAGCACTGCCACCAACCAGGAATTCCAGTGCCTGGTACACTCTGGTCCCCCCCAAACCTTGCCTGGGGACCCCCAAGACCCAGACCCTCTGGATCTTAACACAAGGAAAGTAAACCCTTTCCCTCACCATTGCCTCTCCCAGGCTTCCCCTCCCTGGGTTACCCTGGAAGATCGCTGTGATTCAAACTCCTTGAATCTTAAAACAGAGAGGAAAATGCACCTTCCCCCTCCTTCTCCCTCCACCTCCCAGACTCTTCCTGAGAGAGAATGTAATCCTAACACAGAGAGAAATTTGCCTCTCTCTCCCCCTTCCCTCCTTTCTCCCCACCATTTCCCTGGTGAATCCAGACCCCGTCCCCTGGGGTCTCACACCAGAATAAAACAAACAATCAGTTTCTTGAACAAGAAAAGCTTTTAATTAAAGAAAGAAAAAACAGTAAAATTTATCTTTATAAATTTAAGATGGAATATGTTACAGGGTCTTTCAGCTGTAGACACTGGGAATACCCTCCCAGCCTAAGTATACAAGTACAAATTAAAATCCTTCCAGCCAAATACACATTTGAACTCCTTCCAGCCAAATACACATTTGAACTCCTTCCAACCAAATACACATTTGCAAATAAAGAAAACAAACATAAGCCTAACTCGCTTTATCTATCCAGTACTCACTATTCTGAATTTATAAGAGCCTGTATCGGAGAGATTGGAGAGAAACCTGGTTGCACGTCTGGTCCCTCTGAGCCCCCAGAGTGAACAACAACCCAATTCTAACAGCACACACACAAACTTCCCTCTCTCAAGATTTGAAAGTATCCTGTCCTCTGATTGGTCCTCTGGTCAGGTGACAGCCTGGCTCACTGATCTTGTTAACCCTTTACAGGCAAAAGAGATATGAAGTACTTCTGTTCCATTAACTCTTAACTATCCATTTATGATAATGTCCTTTAGGGCTAACCCTAGTCAAACAGCCGGGATCCCTTGCTTATGCTTAGAAGGCGTGCCGTCTCCCTGAATCCAAGCAGCATCGGGGGTGGGGACAAGAGTTTCTTCCTGACAGGGATTTTTATTCCATTCCCCCAGAGCTCAAGCTGATGGGGGCAAGTGTTTGTGCAGGTCTCTGCTTCCTCATGGGTGTGTGAGGGGGAGCAATCAGCCAAGTCTTTTGTCCATGGATAATCCACAGTGGCTTGTCTGATGTCTCAGTCAGGGCCTTCTCTTGTTGGAAAGGAGATGACGCTTCTTCTGGTAAACTAATGTTTCACACTTGGTAATGCTTCTCTCCTGACTGGTGGCGGGGTGGCGGCAAGGGGCTTTACAGCTTTAGTGCCAACACTTATATATCACCTTACAACATGGGCTACGGCTATTATAGGTGAGAAGAATGCATGCAGCAGCTCACGAGCTTGTCATAAACACTAAACACATTTTTATGAATCTAATGCCTGTTTTAACAACACTAACAAACAGGTCAGCAAGACTAGTTTTCAGCCATGCGTTTGTCACTTTTCAGTAAGGCCTAGGGGCCTTGGAATGAGCTGGCACCTGGTCTGCCAGTGTCGGAAGAGGATCTTCCCTCTCTTGTCCCCAGGTGTCTGTACTGGGAGCAGAACTGTTCAACTTATTCATAAATGATCTGGGGATAGGGGTAAACAGTGAGGTGGCAAAATTTGCAGATGATACAAAATTGCTCAGGATAGTTAAGTCCCAGGCAGCCTGCGAAGAGCCACAAAGAGATCTCACAAAACTGGGTGACGGGACAACCAAATGGCAGATGAACGTCAGTGCTGATAAGTGCAAAGTAATGCACATTGGAAAACATAATCCCAACTATCCCTATAAATTAAAAAACCTGTGCAAAATTTCAAGAGAACTTTGAACACACTGGCCCCAAAAACAAATTGCCTAAAGAAAAGGGTTGGTATAACCAGTGATGAGGTTCCCTCCTCCTCCTCACCCCCATGATGCGGTCGTGGCCACCTCCCCGGACTTCTGCCCCATCCACCCC
Source organism: Gopherus evgoodei (assembly GCF_007399415.2). Lineage (NCBI taxonomy): Eukaryota > Metazoa > Chordata > Testudines > Testudinidae > Gopherus > Gopherus evgoodei. Next base: position 33,563,404 of record NC_044334.1, read on the forward strand.
ACCACGTTCCTTGATGCCCCCCGGGACCTCTGCCCCATCCACTTCCCTTCCCAGTCCTCTGACTAACCCCTTCCTCCCCATCCAACCACTCTTCTCTTTCTTGATTGCCCCTCAGGACCCCTGTCCCATCCAACCACCCCTTCTCCCTGTCCCCTGACCATCCCTGGAATCCTTGCCCCTGATTGCCCCCCTCCACCCCCTGCTCCTTCCTGACTGCCCCCCCAGGACCCTTGCCACCATTCAATCCCCCTGTTTCCTGCATTCTGATCACCTCACCCCTATGCACCTTCCCACGACCCCCAAACTCCCCTGCCCTCTTCCTACACCCTCTCCCTGCTCCCTGCCCCCTTACCATGCTGCCTGGAGCTGCTCGGCCAGGCCCAGCACCAGCATCGGCGCCACAGGGCCTGAGCCAGACTGGGCCGGGAGCTGTAACTGGAAGGCAGGGACCAGCACCAGCACCGCGGGGGCCGGGCTGTGCCGAAGCCACAGGGTTGGGACCCAGCATTGGCGCCGCGGGGGCTGGGCCAGATCCGCAGGGCCAGGACCCAGCACCGGCGCTGTAGGGGCCAGGCCGGAGCCACGGGGCCAGGACCCAGGACCGGCGCCGCGGGGCGTGAGCTGGGCCAGGCCGGGAGCAGCAACTGCGGGGCTGGGCCCCAGCACCAGTGCCACAGGGGCCAGGCAGGCCGGAGCCTCAGGGCTGGGACCCAGCACCGGCGCCACAGATAGCCACGGGACTGGAGCCAGGGGTACTCGGCTGGGGCAGGATCAGGATGGGGCTGGAGGTGCTCTGCTGGGGGTACAAGGCTGGAGGGAGCTGCTAAGCTGGCCACACCTCCCCTCCCCCCGTGGCCCAGCTTACGTGCCTGCTGCTTGTTTCAGGCTTCCTGTGAAAATCTGATTTGCGTGAAGCAGGGGAGGGGGGCAGAGCATTCAGGAGAGGAGGGGGAAGTGAGCTTGAGCTGGGGCCAGGGTGGAGTGCCGGAGCTCTTGTTAAATAAAGCCCTTATAGAACCGGTTGTCCTAGAACAACCGGTTCTAAAAGGACTTCTAAATTTAACAGCTGGTTCCTGCGAACCGTTGCGAACTGGCTCTAGCTCACCACTGGGTATAATCCGATACTTTTAATAGATTTGATGTTAATATTAAACATTGGGATAACTTTAATGTTAATAAGTACCCCTGTAACAATGTATAATGTGTATGATTTGGGGAAAAAAACTTTAAGGTCAGATGGTAATGATGCTTCTCAGCTATTCCCTGTGCATAAACCTAAAGCTTAACAAAGCAGAAATAAACATTACAAATTTGGTCTGCTGTATAAGAAGAAAAACTGAGGCACACCACCTCATGAATGTAATAACTGACCAGTGGGATAATTTCCCCTAAACCCTTAAAAGATGGGAGCCATTGAAACCTGGCCTGCCTATAGAACAAAAACACAAGGAAGTGTGGGAGTAATTCCTTTGTTTTGCTTGCAATCAACAAGGATATTTGTAAAAGGAAGGGCTATTTTAAGAAATAATTTGCCACCCCAGAAGGGGTAGAAACACGTTCTTTTTGTCTTTTAGAAAATCAGGAAAAGCTGGTACCAGCTGAAGAGCAACCCAGAATACCATGAATCTACTGTTGCACCAAAGATTGTGTTTTGTTTTTTATGTTTTGCATTTTGGCTTGTGTTGTTTGTCTTGTTAGCATTGTTGTGTGTTGTGTGACAAAAAAGAAAATACTGCATTAGGCAGAAAAGGATTAACAAGCATTTTAACTGTATTTACAGAAACCAATGTTGCAGAAGAGCAGAAGTCAAGAAACGCCCATCTGTTAACAGGGAAACATCCTTAGGTGGTAAAGGCACATATAAAGGCAAAATATGCATGAGACACAAGGTTTATCTGTTGGTGGGAATAAAAGAATGGACATAAAAAAAATTAAAGTACAAAGTGAAATTACCAAGAACAAAAGGGTATGTAAAAACATTGGTTACTAAAAGAATAAGGACAGCCCTGCCTGACCCCCAGCTGTGAGGCAGGCACCCCCTGGCCCACAGCCCAACTCCCCATCCAGCCCTGGGCAACAGCAGCACCACCCCAGGCAGTGACAGCCGATTGGCTGCCAGCTGGTCAGAAACCGTCACCCAGTGACAGACAGAAAACAGCAGTACATGCAAGCGGGTTCGCCCTGTGAACAAACCCCAGTGCTGCACCTTCTCACCAGGCAGGAGGCGGCACCGCTCCTGAGGTCTCTGTTCCTCCTCCTGGCAGCAGGAACCGACGACGGCCTGGCCTTGATTTGCTTCTCACGGGCGTGTGCCGCGCTCTGAGCACACAAGGCCCTGATGGCTCCACTCAGCATCGCTGTCAGACAGTGTCACCTAGTGACCACCCAATATGCGACAAGTCTGTCAGAAAACACGAAGCAGACCGACAACAGCTGGTACCACCCCTCTTTTCAAGCAGCTCATGTCACTCCCACCAGCAACCACCCACCACTGCAGCACACACCCTGCACCTCAATTCCTCTTTCGGTCCCTTCCCCTCCCACCTCTAGATAACAAGAGCCACTAGTGTGAGTTCTAGGGTGGGGACAGCAACATTTCCAGAAAAGAAAAGTTCCAAGAACTGGTTCCAAACCCAGCCTAACAAACAGCCCAAGCACCCAATCAGCCTCCAACAGCTTTTCTCCAGTGTCTCTTTCCAAATGCCCAGTGCCCCTTCCCCAGACTGCACAGGTCCACACAGACATAAACAACTCCCCCCACACACACAAACACACACAGAACCATATACACATAAGGGAAAGCCACACAAAATATAGAAAGAACAAATCCACACCAAAATGTACAGCAAAAGCATACAACAAGAAAGCACAAAAACCACATACCAGAAGAATACTTAGCAAAAAACAATCTGCATGTAAAAAACATACACACACCAATGCACTCAAAACTATGCCAGGCATCCACCAAAATCACACAGGACCCACATGCACATCAACATAACAGATGAAAACCACATTAACATAGAGAAAGCCAGGCAGGTTCTGAGTCACACAGCTGGTTTGGGGAGCAAAGACTGAGGAGGAGTCAAGGGCAGTGCTCTGGGCTCTGCCTGACCCCTCTTGACACAGGCGGCTGGTGAAGAGCAGAGCCGGGTAGATCTGTGGATTCTGCCCAGCTTTCTGTAAAGCAAGGAGACCTCAGTGTCTTTTGAGCTGGAATTGTATTTTCTGCAGGATAAAATGATTGGTAGAAGCTGTTTGCTTAAAGAAAAGTAGTGCTCTAGGTGAGGTTTGAACTTACAACCTCAACATTACTCCACTCAACACTGTTATATAGATACTATACACTAACCCACTGCACCACTGAAGTCAATATTCAGGGGCTTGTCTCCATGTTTCATGGATGGATGAGAGGGTTACATTAGCTAAAACAAATTGATATTTAAGGCTGCAGGATGGCAGCAGCAGAGGTGGGGAGCCTCCTTCTGTGTGATAGAGCTAGTTCCCCCCTTTCATTGCTGAGGGGAAGGTTGGTGCTTTGAGCCCACGTGGTGCTGGAACATCCCATGAGTGAGATTAATGGAACCCTTGAGGAGGGAAGGGAAGTCTTTTCTATTCCTGCCTAGCTCCATTGGTCTCCTGTATCCCTTTTGGCTCTCTGCTCCCCTATTGGGGAGATGCAGAGACAAGCCCCCATCTGGGTGAGTCACCGAGAGGTTGTGTCCCATGGAGTGTGTGTGGGAGAGGGGGAGGGTTGGATTGGGCTCAAGGGGAGAAGGTTGTGTGTGATAGTGTGTGTGGGAGGGGGAGGGTGTGTTCCTTAGGATATAAATGATGGAAAACACAGGGGCAGTGACAGTGAAGCCCTGTGTCTCAGTATTATGACCCTGTGTGGTGCTGCCGTTCACCTTCCCCTCCTATGGTCTCATCTTTCATTGAATCCAGCATTTTTTCACCTATGATCACCACAGAGGTGTTGCACATGCCTCAGATACAGAGTGTCCCTCTTAGAGACGCCGAGAACTGGAACTGATTTCAGCTGCAGGACAGCTCTACTAGGTCTTTATTCATATGCACAGGAAAATGCTGAGTGTTTAAATTCATTACAACCATCCCCATTCAGCAAACTCCTGAGCATACTGGAGATGGGTCTGGAAATCGATCTTCATTCGAAAAAGTTTTCCAAGGGAATCACTTGGTCTACGTCTTTACTACCCGCCGTATCGGTGGGTAGCAATCTATTTCTCGGGGATCGATATATCGCGTCTCATCTAGACGTGATATATTGATCCCCGAACGAGCTCCTATCGATCCCGGAACTCCACCAACCCAAACGGTGGTAGCGGAGCTGACATGGGGAGCCGCAGACGTTGATCCCGTGCCGTGAGGATGGGAGGTAATTCGATCTAAGATACTTCGACTTCAGCTACGTTATTCACATAGCTGAAGTTGCGCATCTTAGATCGATTTCCCCCCGTAGTGTAGACCAGCCCTTGGATTGTAACTAGGAACCCATTATCCTGCAGGGAAACATTCACCCACTGAGCTGTTCTCTGAACAAAAATACCCTGTAGAGCCAAGAGCAGGAACAGTTTTTAACCTGGGGGTTACTAAACTTAATCTCTCTACAAACACCACAGCTTACAAACTCCCCACCCCTGCTCTGTGTCACAAGAGCACAACAACAACTCTCCTTGGAGCACACACAGCTCCCCAGCTCCCTGCCCATCAGTCTCTCCAGCATTGCTCCAATCCCTTAAAGCAGGGTCTCAACTTCAATTTACCTTAGGGCCAGTGCCAGTCCTCCAATCCTCCCAGTGGGCCAATAATGTCACTCATACCACTCAGAACTCACCTTCCAAAACTCTGCCTCTCACCTGCCTAAGGGTCTGGGAGAGAGATGGGGGGAGGAGGTCTAGGGTTCAGGCCCTGGGTTGGGGCTGTGGATTGGGGTGCAGGAGGGGTGCAGGCTCTAGGGGGAGTTTGGGTGCAGAAGGGGTGAGAGGCTGGTCTCTGGGAGGGACTTTGGGTGGGGTAGAGGTTCTAGGGTGCAGGCTGTGGGATGGAGTTTGGGTGCTGGGTGCAGGCTCTAGGCGAGGGTAGGGGGAATAGGAGGAGGGATGGGGGTGCAGGCTCTGGGAGGGAGATTGGGGCGGGTGGGAGGGGGTGTGTGGAGGGAGGGAGTGCAGGCTGTGGGAGGGAGTTGGGGGGCTGGGAGGTGTGGAGGAGGTGCAGGCTCTGGGAGGAAGTTTGGGGGGAGGAGGGGGTATGTGAGGAGGGGGTGGTGGTGTAGGCTCTGGGAGGGAGTCAGGGGTGCGGCACTTACCTGGGGCTCCAAGGTAGGGCAGGCTGGGGGGCCTCTGCATGCTGCTGCCCCCAGGCATCACCCCCACAGCGTCCCATTGGCTGCAGGGGCTTGGAGTGGGGGCAGCGCATAGAGGCATAGCTCTGCCCTGCCCTGCCATGGGGAGAGGCCGGCAGCCACTGGAGCGAGCAGGTAGATGCTGCACTGCTGGGGCCCCTGGAGGGGAGCCCCCGGGGGCAGCAGGTGGGGCCAAGGACTGACCTGGTCCCAAAACTGCTGAAGCCCCATGGGCAAGACCTGGGAACCAGGACTGCCAGCCAGACCAAAACCTTTAAGAGGAGGCGTCCCTCTCCCTGTCAAAAAATGATCTTCCTCCTTCAGTTCAGTGACAGCCTGAATTGTTCCTTATCCCGGCAGAGCCAGAGGATTGAAAGCAGCAACATCAAACCCCTGTGTAGCTCGCAGGGATGGACATAAACACTCCCTGGTATCTGAAGAGATATTCAGCTTTGTCCTTGGTCAACTATAAGGCAAAAGGGAAAGGAGGTGGCGCCAGATACAAAGAGTGAAACATGACACATCATAGTTATGCCCATGGTGGCTGCAAAATCTTTTTATGTTCTTCTTCTTATCATCAGTGTATTGTTTTCTCTGGAGTCTAGACCTTGACCAAGAAATTTGTACCTTGATAAAATAATCAACTGCCCTTGGTGAAGGCAATGGACTTAACACCCACTGGAGTGTCCCTACACAGGTACAAGTACTAACCACAGTAGCTGCCTTTTAGCCATAGTTTTTAATTAGGGCAAATAATTGAAACAAACCCCGTTAAATCATTTCTCAGCCCGAGTCCTTCACCCACATTCCCTAGAGCATTCGGCCACCATGTGGACGTTTCATTTCCCGCCTCAATTTCACACAGAGACACAGTTTCCTTTGCACAAATCCATGAGCAGCAAAACCTCCCTATGTCTCTGGTCTGAGCCAGGGTATTCGATTCCAGTGAACTCTTCTCTCCTGCAATGGCGATGGGCAGACAGAAGGGACATGGCACCTGCATCCCTGCCAGGGAGATATTGGCTCGGCTCTTTCTTTCTGCTGCTGTTGTTCGTCCATGAAACATCAAGGGTGGAACGCAAGGCTAAGCTCACACACCAATCCCCTGAAACATTTCAGTGCCCCAGAGAAATCCTGCCCCCGGCTATTGGAACGATGTGGTGGAGATTTGACTAGGAAAGAGACTGTCTGAATTGTCAGAGTGGGGAATGAACAACAATCTACAGCAATGTCGTTCACACAAACACACTCTCACCCTGCTCCAGCCGGAAGGGAAATGGGCAGGAACTCTTGCTGTTCAGCCAAGGACACACTTACACTGATGTGCAGCCATGAGTGTGCTGGGGAAGCTGGTCTGAGCAAACAATTGGAATGACAATTCAGTGAGAACAGAATCATCATGTAGTGAAACAAAGGTATGTTAAGTAGTTGTGGTCGAGTGGTTAAGGTGCTGGACTAGAAATCCATTGGGGTTTCCCTGTACAGGTTCAAATCCTGCCAACTATGCAAGCATGTTGTTGTTGTTGTTATTATTGCACTCTTAGTGTCCAAGCATCCACAGTGGATGTGCAGGTGAATGAACAAGTGATGGTTTGTTGCATGGATTGGTTCCTGAGCTAGAGATATTATGGTGCGGTGTGCAGTTACTGATGAGAATATGTTTCAGGTTGGCAGGTTGTCTGACAACAAACCTCGATGCCAACTCTGCCCACATATCTACACCAGCGACACCATCACTTGTTCATTCACCTGCACATCCACCAATGTAATATACGCCATCATATGCCAGCAATGCCCCTCTGCTATGTATATCGGCCAAACTGGACAGTCTCTACGGAAAAGGATAAATGGACACAAATCAGACATTAGGAATGGCAATATACAAAAACCTGTAGGAGAACACTTCAACCTCCTTGGCCACACTATAGCAGACCTTAAGGTGGCCATCCTGCAGCAAAAAAACTTCAGGACCAGACTTCAAAGAGAAACTGCTGAGCTTCAGTTCATCTGCAAATTTGACACCATCAGCTCAGGATTGAATAAAGACTGTGAATGGCTTGCCCACTACAGAACCAGTTTCTCCTCTCTTGGTTTTCACACCTCAACTGCTAGAACAGGGCCTCATCCTCCCTGATTGAACTGACCTCGTTATCTCTAGCTTGCTTGCTAGCATATATATACCTGCCCCTGGAAATTTCCACTACATGCATCTGAGGAAGTGGGTATTCACTCACGAAAGCTCATGCTCCAAAACTTCTGTTAGTCTATAAAGTGCCACATGATTCTTTGCTGCTTTTACAGATCCAGACTAACACAGCTACCCCTCTGATACTTGACACCATGCAAGGCACTGCATTTAGCCGTATGGAGTGGAAATCCATCAACCTCATGAAGAAACTTGCACAAATACAGACAGATATCATCTTCCTTTCCAAATGCAAACGGATGGACATCATACCAAATGGACTAAAGGTAAAAAATCCACTGCTATCTACATACTACACAGACCACAGTGAGAGATTATGCCATACTCTGTCAAAAAAACTGAGGAACCACCTGATCAGCATCCTATACAGCAAACAGGAAAACATCAAAAAAGAGCTCTCCAACCTAGAGATTCTCATTAATAACCAAACTTCTATACAAATGGACTTCACTAGAATAAGACAGGAGATCTACATTACTCACTTCACCTCTCTACAAAGGAAAAAGGACTGTAAGCTGTCTAAACTCCTACCTGCCACATGGGGCCACAACCGTGGTACCCCTAACCCACCCAGCAATATCGTCAATCTATCCAACTACACACTCAGCCCAGAAGAAAAGTCTGTCCTATCTCGGCGATTCTCTTTCTGCCCTGCCACCCCCACCAACATGATACAGTTCTGTGGCGATCTGGAAGCCTACTTTCGCCGTCTCCGACTCAAAGAATACTTCCAGGACAACACTGAACAGTGCACTGATACACAGGTGCCCTCCCACCAACAGCACAAGAAGAAGAACTCCACATGGACTCCTCCTGAGGGTCGAAATGACAGTCTGGACCTATATATTGAATGCTTCCGCCGGCGTGCACAGGCAGAAATCGTGGAACAACAACATCGCTTGCCTCACAATCTAAGTCGTGCAGAATGCAATGCCATCCACAGCCTCAGAAACCACCCTGACATTATCATCAAAGAGGCTGATAAAGGAGGTGCCGTTGTCATCATGAATAGGTCTGACTACCAGAAGGAGGCCGCCAGACAACTCTCCAATACCAAATTCTACAGGCCACTTCCCTCAGATCCCACTGAGGAATACACTAAGAAACTGCAGCATCTACTCAGGATACTCCCTACACTAACACCAGAAGAAATCAACATACCCCTAGAGCCCCGACCAGGGTTATTCTATCTACTACCCAAGATCCACAAACCCGGAAATCCTGGATGCCCCATCATCTCGGGCATTGGCACTCTCACTGAAGGACTATCTGGATATATGGACTCTCTACTCAGACCCTATGCCACCAGCACTCCCAGCTATCTCCCTGACACCACTGATTTCCTGAGGAAACTACAATGCATTGGTCACCTCCCAGAAAACACCATCCTAGCCACTATGGATGTAGAGGCTCTCTACACAAACATCCCACACACAGATGGAATACAAGCTGTCAGGAACACTATCCCTGATGATGCCACAGCACAACTGGCTGCTGAGCTCTGTGCCTTTATACTTACACACAACTATTTCAAATTTGATGACAATATATATCTCCAGATCAATGGCACTGCTATGGGCACCCGCATGGCCCCACAATATGCCAATATCTTTATGACTGACCTGGAACAATGCTTCCTCAGCTCTCGTCCACTCATGCCCCTTCTCTACCTACACTACATTGATGACATCTTCATCATCTGGACCCATGGGAAGGAGACTCTGGAAAAATTCCACCACGATTTCAACAGTTTCCACCCCACCATCAACCTCAGCCTGGACCAATCTACACGGGAGGTCCACTTTCTTGACACCATGGTGCAAATAAGTGATGGTCACATTAACACCGTCCTATATCGAAAACCTACCTACTGCTATGCCTACCTTCATGCCTCCAGATTCCATCCTGGACACATCACACGATCCATTGTCTACAGCCAAGTACTGAGGTACAACCGCATCTGCTCTAACCCCTCAGACAGAGACCAACACCTACAAAATCTCCACCAAGCATTCTCAAAACTACAATACCCGCACTAGGAAATAAGGAAACAGATCAACAGAGCCAGACGTGTACCCAGAAGCCTCCTACTGCAAGACAAACCCAAGAAAGAAACCAACAGGACTCCACTGGCCATTACATACAGCCCCCAGCTAAAACCCCTCCAATGCATCATCAAGGATCTATAACCCATCCTGGACAATGATCCCACACTTTCACAGGACCTGGGTGGCAGGCCAGTCCTTGCCCACAGACAGCCTGCCAACCTGAAACATATTCTCACCAGTAACTGCACACCGCACCACAATAACTGTAGCTCAGGAACCAATCCATGCAACAAACCTCGATGCCAACTCTGCCCACATATCTACACCAGCGACACCATCACAGGACCTAACCAGATCAGCCACACCATCACTGGTTCATTCACCTGCACATCCACCAATGTAATATACGCCATCATATGCCAGCAATGCCCCTCTGCTATGTACATCGGCCAAACTGGACAGTCTCTACGGAAAAGGATAAATGGACACAAATCAGACATTAGGAATGGTGATATACAAAAACCTGTAGGACAGCACTTCAACCTCCCTGGCCACACTATAGCAGACCTTAAGGTGGCCATCCTGCAGCAAAAAAACTTCAGGACCAGACTACAAAGAGAAACTGCTGAGCTTCAGTTCATCTGCAAATTTGACAACATCAGCTCAGGATTGAACAAAGACTGTGAATGGCTTGCCAACTACAGAACCAGTTTCTCCTCTCTTGGTTTTCACACCTCAACTGCTAGAACAGGGCCTCATCCTCCCTGATTGAACTGACCTCGTTATCTCTAGCTTGCTTGCTAGCATATATATACCTGCCCCTGGAAATTTCCACTACATGCATCTGAAGAAGTGGGTATTCACCCACGAAAGCTCATGCTCCAAAACTTCTGTTAGTCTATAAAGTGCCACAGGATTCTTTGCTGCTTTTCCAGTGTCATTGCTCTGCATTCACCTTCCTCTTAGAATTGTTCTCAGACATTCGCCTTCCTCTGCAGCGTGGGGCACGGGGTCACTTGCTGGAGGATGAATCTATGAATCTATTCCCAAATTTGGAAATTTGTGCGGTTCAGAATGTGAATAGTGACCCTGTCACCTTCCTGCACCTGCTCTACATTGCTCCCCAGCAGCTTCTCCCCCTGCAGAGTAACCCCAGCTCTGCAATGCAGCCACCCAGGGTTCAGCAAGGGCCCCTGGCAAGGACAGTGGGTGCAGCTAACAGCCCGGTGTGCCTGGCAGTGAGGCAGTTTAAAAAAGCAACATTCCCCCAGAAGTACAGAGACTGAATTCCCCAACTTTAACATCATGACCCCCTGTAGAAAGCCACACGTGCCAGTTGTATTTTCACAGGAAGATGCAAAAATCAAGTGACACCAATTTTTAAATTGAATAAATAAAGTTGAGGAGATAGTTATTAACCTCACAAAAAAAAGGCTCATTTCCCAAACAATCCTCAAAATGTTACCAATTCCCACCCCTCCTCCAGAGCAGCTCTGTGCAGTGTAACTGTTCTGCAGGCAGCTTCCCATTAAATGCTGTTGTGGGATATTGCCTGGCCTGGAAATGTATGAATGACAGAATTTGAAGAGCAAACCTGGGTCCCTGCACTAGGCAGGATTTGAGTGTTTTGTCCCTGTCACTTAATGTTTGTCAATAGTACAGATGCCATAGGCAGGACTCTTGGCTCTGCTGGAGGGATCCTGGCACAGGGGCTGGTGGGGGAGAAAGGATTGCAGATTCTGACCTGCCCTCTGGAGAGGAGCTACTAAGTGAAGGGGGCATTTTTAACTTCTCCCCTGCCTCAGTGTCCCCTGGGCTGGAATTGTACATTCCACAGGGCCAAATGAGGGGGTGATGCCATGTGGTTAATGAAAACCAGTGCCGCAGGTGAGGTTTAAACTCACAACTTCAGCATAGCTCCTTTCAGCACTGCCCTATAAGCACTGCATGCTAACCAATTGTGCCACTGGAGCACCTGTTAACTGTGATTCTCCCTAGGTTGATAAAGGCGAGGAGTGACCCCAAAACATTCTCAGTGAGATTGAGAGCAGGTAGCGACAAGCGTTGTACTCGGTGGGGTGGATTCTTCTTAAGGCTTCCAGGCACCATTTGACCCTTTTGTTCGTCCCTGTGTAATAACAGAGCTGACTGAGACTCACTGTAGAGTCTTGCTGCAGACCAACAGATCTGAAATCACTGATCACCAGGTCTAAGCATTAGTCCTGCTTTGGGACAGTCTCTCTCATCCAACAAACCGCCCAGTCTGCGCTAGCTGTGAGGCTCCCTCACTAACAGCTGAAATCAGGGAGAGCTGTGTGAACTGCAGGGCCCCGGGGTGCCTGAAGAGGGGGAACAACACCCCAGAACTTTTAAAAATGGGAGAGCTCTGCCTTGCCACTTTGTAATGACCGTAAGGGCGAGTGAGGGGGGAGGGGGCGGAGAGCAGTGAGCAGGAGGTGGGGTCTTGGGGGAAGAGGCCGCACAGGAGCGGGGCCTTGGGGAGAAGGGGTGGTGCAGGAGCGTGGCCTCAAGTGGAAGGGGTAGAGCTACTGTTCAGGCTCTGGTGGCCACTAATTTTAGGGAGCCTGTTCTGCTCCTGGTGGGACCACAAGACATCCCAGAGCAGAGAGGGTGGCCAGCAGAGCGGTGACAGGGGGGAACGGCAAGTGGCCAGCAATATGGCCAGACAGTGGAGGGAGAAAGGGGCTTTCCTCCCGGAAGGTAAGAGGTGAACTCTGAGTTTTCATTGACCAAGAGCAGCAGCTGTGGGTGAGGTGCAGTGAAGGGAGGAGCACATCCACAGAGCTTTTGGTGTCTGGATTTAAGAGCCGGAGGCAAAAGGCCACTGCCCAGAGGGCTGTGGGTGGGTGTTTTCCTCATAGTGTTGTGTTATGAATCCTCATTGTGGTGTTTTCCTAAGTTAATACAAGGTGAGTTTCCTCCTTTTTATTAAAGTTTCTTTTCTACCTTCAGTGCTTGTGAGTGGGGAAAATATTGCCTCTTAGAGGCACCCAGTGGCCAGGGCTAGTTTCCCCAGGTTACTGGGTGGGGGCTTAAGCAGATTGTGTGTTGTATTGTTGAAGAGGAGCCCCAAGCACCCAGACAGGGAATTGTAACTTCAACCTTCAGAGTAAGAGCCAGAGGTGCTGCCAGCTGAGCTAGCCAGGCCTCCTAAATGTATTAACCCCTTTCACCGCAAGATCAAACACCAGGTACTTCTGTGCTTCTCAGCAGCTGGGAAAAATCCTCTTGCAGTAAATCCTCCCCTCCTCTTGCCCCACCCTCAGTTGCTCTGTGGCTTTTAAGCCTTCCCTTGGAGCTGTCAGCACCAGCTGCCTCTGCTCCAGATGCCCAGAGGAGGAGAGGTGTACTGGGGTCTATCCTGGGACTCTTCCTCCCTCCTGCCTATCCATGACTATTAAACCTGGGCAAGAGGAAGAGGGTGGCAACTGGGCTGTCGACGTGCTCTCTTTCACGTAAATCAGTGTGACTCCTGGCCTATCCCTGCAGAAAGGTGTACCGCATCTGTGTCTGGTGTGAGCTCAGATCAGAGGAATTGGAGGCTACCTCCTGCCCTCCACTGGTTTCACTACGGAGAGACATGTCCTCTAAACCGACCTCACTACAAATCTGCACCAGAGAGTGGTCATCATAGAAGAGTTTCCTCCAACAGTTGGGAAAACGGGACCAGCGGTCCTCAGGACGTCTGACACAATTAAAATCCACCCCCTACACCAAACAATGTGTAGTCCAGAGGAAGGGAGCCAGTTCCTTTCACACCTTAACTGGGGACCATAAACACTAATCTACTGGTAACAAGTGCCATGGAGCACTGCAAATGTGAAGAACAAGACTCCAACCTAATCATTCTTCCTTGGCCAGGAGGGCCAGAAAGACAGGCCCTTCCTCCAATCACCCTCTGCCCATTAAGCCACCCTAAAGCTGTTAATGTGCATTTCCTGAATGCACACCATGTCGAAGTCCAGCTTCTCCAAGTCACTGAACATCCTACAATCTCCTCCTGGGCCCTCCAATCCCTGCCACGTTCCACGCGGACACTTTTACAGATGCCCCTTTCCCAGTACTGCCCTCGCTCAGCTGTGGAGAGCAGCTTTTGTCCCCAGTCCCTGCCCCCTCTGGCACCATCTCCGAGGGCCACCCCGCCTCACTCTCTTCCCACCATATTGGGTCAACCAATAAGTCGCATGAGAAATACAGCTCCCATCTCTGATTTTAAAAGGTCAGGTGGGCCAACTGGGGCAGAAGTCCATGGTCCATTGTCTTGCTGGGGATCTCAAAATCAGGGACTCACCTCAGGTAAAGGTGCTGCTGCGCTCCCAGAAAACAAGCCACCTCCACACAAAGAAAGACAAAAGGGCTGTTAAAGGCAAGGATTGAACCAGGGACCTTTAGATTTTCACACTAATGCCTGCCCAACTGAGCTACTTTGGTACCTGCATACTGCATTTTTGGCCTGCTGCTTCTCTGTCTGGGATGTTTTATCAGCCATGGCCACGGCACACAAAAAGGATGTCATTGTGAATGGCCCACGAAGACAAGACTCGCTTTTGCCTGCCATGCTCAGCTTGACTTGCTTCCTCACACCATTCCTGCCTTAGTTCCCGGGTTGACCTGGTGGCAGAAGGGGACTGGGGGCCAGTGCTGCGGGGAGGAAGTTGAGATGGACCATGAGCTAGACTAGACCCTGACAGTAAGAGTCTGGCCACCACTTGCTGCCCCACCTTGTTGTCCTGGCTTCCCCCACTGGACGTCATTTAGGAAGGGAAGTGGGGCTTCTACCTCCCCTCCCCGATTTTCACATCACAGAGGAGCACAAACAGGAAAACAAATGGCTGCTCCATACTTCTCCCACGAGAGGAACCAGACGCCCTTAGCTGTGGTGAGTAAGAAGTGTCTGTTGGCTGACAGGGCCTGTCCTCGAGGAGCAGGAACAGCAGCTGACACCTCCCCCTTGGCTCCAGGCTGTGGTAAATGCCCATTGCCTGGCTGCATGGGTGAATGCTGCTCTGGGCTCTGGAGAAAGTCTGTATTGCTCTGTCAACCCCCCGTCTTCACTGAGCCAGTCTGGTAAGGTCCCAAGTGCCCCCTCCGGCCTGGCAGCTGAGAGTCTGTGCAGACATCAACCCCCCTGCCAGCCCCACAGGCAGCAGCAGCAGTGCCAGCTCCCCCAGCACCACAGGGGCACTCAATGCACTTCCTGTGGGGAAATGGCTCCTTAGTGTCCAGCTGCTAGAGTGAGAGCCAGGAGAGAGCAGTGTCTGGCTCACCTTGGGGGAGAGAAGAGACCTGATGAGTGTGGATCTCCCTCAGTCTCCCCAGCAATGCTTGGTCAGTTTTATTGCCACTGTAATAGTCAGTGCTTCCCTTCAGGGCTGGCCCTAGAGGGGTGCAGGACCTGGGACTAATCCCCCCCTTTCTGCCCTTCCCCACTCCACCCCTTCCCCCAAGTCCCACCCCTTCCTGCCCTGCATCTTCCTGCTCCATTCCTCTCCCTCCTCTTCCTGCACCCCACTGAGCAACTGACCACTGGCAGGGGGAGGTGCTGAAGGGGAAGAGCAGGAGCCAGGGCTGGTGCAACCATTTAGGCAGACTAGGCCATTGCCTAGGGTGCCGAGATTTGAGGGCGCCAAACCCCCCCCCCATTTTTTTTAAATGGTTGAGCAGCCGCTGCTGCTGGGACAGAGAGGGAGTCTGAGCTGCCAGCAGCAGCGGGCAGCCCAGGGTGTCCCCTGGGTCAGGGAGCCTCCGCAGCAGCCGGCAGTCCAGGGTGTCCCCTGGGTCAAGGCTCCGCCGTGGCAGCCAGCAGCCCAGGGTGTCCAGAGCGGGCGGCAGGCAGCTCCCATGGAGCTGCCGCAGTCGTGCCTGCAGACAGTCGGCTGCTCGCGCGGCTCCAGTGGACCTCCCGCAGACACCATTGTGACAGCTCCACCGGACCCGCAGAGCACCAGACCCTCCGCAGGCACCACTGTGGCAGCTCCATCGGAGCCGCTGGACCAGCGCACGGGGTGGCGAAATTGCTATCCGCCTAGGGCACTCAAAACCCTAGCGCCGGTCCTGGCAGGAGCTTGTCCACAAGGCCCGAAGCATGGGCAGAGCTGGCTGCCAGCGGGTGCTGAGCAACTTTTTTTTTCCCCCTGTTGGTTCTGCAGCCTCATAGCATCCATGCATTCACTAACTCGGCTCCTTTCGTGCTCTAAAGAGAGGAGCAGAACCAGGGCTGTGGCTGATCTATGGGGCACCAGGTGAGTGGCAGAGACTTCAGCTGCTGAGAGTTTGCCTGACACCTCAGGGACACAGTGTGAGGTGGTGTCCCAGGCATCTCTATGAAAGGAGCAGAACAGGATTTACTTGGGGTGGGGAGAGAACTGAGAGCATCAGTTTGTATAAAGGTATTGCTTGGGTGAGAGGTTGTGAGCAGGATTCAAACCTACAAAGGGGAATACTATTGGATTTATCAATTCTAACACCTTAACCACTCAGCTGTGAGTATAATAAGGCTTCAATACTAAAGAATAAATAATCACGATGAACTGGTCAATAATCACAATGCCCAGGCTTGAAGATTTCCCACAGCAAACCTGGCTCCCAAAGCACTGGGGGGGATTTGGGGTTTGTTCTCTTTGCTTAGCCATGTGCAATTGCACAGAGAGCGCGTTTAAAAGTCTCCCCTCCCACAGAGCAGGAATGGGAAATGATTCTCAACTTGAAGCCTGATGTGAATGCGAATGTCTGGACCAAGGGGACAGGGACTGGTCTTTGCTAGAGAAACCACTATCAAGTTTTAGCAAATTAGAACAAGTCAGCAAATAAGAACAACCTCTGGTATCAAGTATCAGAGGGGTAGCCGTGTTAGTCTGGATCTGTAAAAGCAGCAAAGAGTCCTGTGGCACCTTATAGACTAACAAACGTTTTGGAGCATGAGCCTTTGTGGGTGAATACCCACTTCATTGGATGCATTTACCCACGAAAGCTCATGCTCCAAAACGTCCCTCAGGTATCAGTAACTGCTACAGGTTACAAATTCCTACATATAGCAGTTTCTGGCACTACACCTGTGCAGCTCTGCTCCCTGACTCTTCGTGGGATCCTGCTCTCTCCTTAGCTCCACCCCACTCTGGCCCAGACAGTTGCAGATCACACAAAAGATGGGACTCCCTCATTTGATTGTGTGAGAGTAGAATGAATTTCATTGTGAAAACAGGAAGGATTAAAGAAATGCTGTCTGTACCTTTAAGAAAACTGTTGGAATGCTGCAATCCAGGTGTCAGGAATACAGACAGTAACATAGAACAATTGGACCTTTTAAGGGCAATTGGTGAAGTATTAGCCTTAGATTGATAAGAGTTAGTAAGGAAGTAGGATATGCATGCTGTGCCCCAGATGAATTTTACTGTTTTGCTTTCTTTGTCCCTTTGTCTAATTCCCGCTCTTTTATCTATATAAATAAGACTGTTTGGGTCTTGCATGGCCACTCACATTATCTGGGTGTTATTGGCGGAGCGCTGCGCTAATCAAACAGAGTGGTCTGACAAATTGTAAGTCCTGATTCTAACTTTGACAATTTGGAGGTTCCACCAAGATGGCAACCGTCTTCACTGGGGCTGTGTGATTCCTGACCGTTTTTGTAGGATGACCGTGGCAGCCAGCACCTGGGCATTTGGCCCGAGCGGTCCTCCACTAGAGCGGAAAGGCGCACAGCCACAGTGAGTTCTACGTCATCGAACCTGTTGGTTCCCACTCTGTTCTGGTAGGGATCCAGGGATCTGACATCAGGAATCTGATGAGGTAATTATTTCTGTGTTTTGTCCAGACTGAGGACTGTCCTGTCTCTATGTCTATCCGTCCTCTTGTGGAGCGTTTGAGTCTGGGTGCCGTCTCCGTCCGGGGATAGACTGACCAAGGGGTTCCTGTCCCCGCTGTCTGAGTGAGTGGAATCTGCACAATCGCAGCTGCACCGCACTTTGGGTAAAACCCCTGGTGTGAAAGCAAGGGCGATTGAGGCAATAGCCTGTGGGCTCCTTTTGTGTGTTGCACTGGGCATCGCTCTGAGGAACCCGAATTTCCTTCTTGTGTGATTGGTGTGTGAAGTCCTCCTGTATTGGTAACCAGACATTTAAGTCGGGACAGTTCCCTAAATGAACGCCGGCTCATTTTATGTATTTAGGATGGGTCCGGACTCCTGTAAAAAGGGTCCAGACTCCCGTAATTTTCTGGAAAAATGGTCTAGGCTAACTCAGGGGGATCCCAAAACTCAGTGGCCACTATTAAAATCTTGGAACAAAGACTGAGTGGACGTCTTAAAGGACAAACTCGGCCAATCTAAAACTAAATTGGCTAAAGGAGAGGTTAATTGTTTCATGCAGTGGTGGCAAGAGGCAAATCATAGGTGGACAAACTCAAAACTCGCCTCTCTCAAATATTCAAATAATAAGTTAAAAGCTTTATTAAAAGCCTCCTCTCCCACCACCAGACTGAGCGCTCCCCTTTACCCCGTTCTTCAGACTCCGGATCGATCCAACCCCTTTCATACTCCCATCTCATTGTAAAAAGGACAAAAAGCCCCTTGTTCTGTTCCCCTTTGTTGTCTGCCTCAAAAACTGATTCTTTAGTGTTCCACTACCAATTCAGCAAGGAGGGTGGGCTCCTCAACTAGCTCCCACCCTTCCTGGTCCCTTTCCTTGAACATTTCTTTCAAAATTGTGAAATGACCACAGTATCACTCACAAACGGTTCATTGGAAACAAAAAACAGGATCGGGCCCAGACAAGCAGGCAAGCAACAGATAAAGAAACAGGTTGAAAGCCCTAAGGGAATAGTGTCAGGAGTAAGAAAAGCAGCAAGTGCAGGCATGAACCCCTGGAACAATACTTAAAATGGTGAAATCTGAGGTGAAAAAGGTGTCATTTTGGGACATAAACAAGTGATTTAAGAAAGGAGTGAAAAGTTAATTCTACAGAGGCTGAAGAGAATTAAGCAGTTAAACTTTGTGGAAAATGTTAAAAAGGACCATGTTAAAGAGAAAGAATTCTTGGTTTCTTTACAGCCATTCTGAAGGGAAAATGGGCTCTTTTTCCAGAAGAATGCCTGTAAATAATCCATATATATATATATAGATAGATAGATAGATAGATAGATAGATAGATATGGATATAGATATAGATATATATAGCTATGTAAAAACAAAGCAGTGTAAAGAAATGTTAAGGAAAAGAAAATGTGTATGTATCTATTTGTCTGTGAAAATATGCAAAGTTCTAGGAATCTAAACCAACACATCTGCTTTGTAAAACTCCGGTTTTCTAGGTGTGAGATAAATTGATTTTGTTTTTGTTTTTAATGCCGCTAAAAATTCATTTGACTGTTTAATTCAAAGTTGCAAAACTGACAGACCTTTTTGCAAGACCCAGGTAATTAGTGCTGTTTGGCTTTGGGATTTAGCATTTAACCCTTAAGGGGTAACTTGATTCTTTACAAAAATTAAAATGTTTTTAAATAAAGATCAAGTCATGGCTGCAATAGGGCAGTCAAAATCAGGAGAATAGGGAGAGATTCTGAAGTCTTCTTGTTTGTTTGGTTTTGTTTTTTTTTTGAAACAATAGCAGATAAAAGCTGTAATGAAAGAATAAGAAATTAACAGTGACCCTCTGAAGCAACAGCAGAGATGAGGTGCACAAAACAAAAAGAAGCAATGTTAAAAACACTGAGCCTTAAAATAGCTCTGTTTAATCAGACTGTCATTTTTATAAGGGTACATGAAAACTCTGTAAGAACAAAAGAAACAGTTACACCTTATGTAAAAATTAATATGGCTAATGTTTTAAAAAAGTTATAGTATAGAAAGAATGTGCATTTTCCCTAGGCCATGTGCAGTGTATATTGTAGAAAGGGATAAAAAAAATGCAAATGAAATGTGCTGCTGAATTAAAATCCTATTAGGGCTCCAAAAAGAGCCGCAATAGGCTGTGTTTTCTTTTTCAGACCCCTGTGTGTTAAGACAGAGTCTCTGAGCTCTGCTGAGGCTTTGAATCCAAAAGCCAAGCCTGTGTTGATGCAAATTACCTAACTGATAAAGAAAGGTGGGAACTGCCAGCACAAAAGAAGCTGCAAATAAAGAACATACCTGGTCAGCAAACAAATTGCCTACATAAAAGGCATGGTATAACAAGATACCTTTAATAGATTTGATGTTAATGTTATTGTTAATATTAAACATTAAAATAAATTTAGTGTTAGTAAGTACCCCTGTAACAGCTTATAGTGTGTATGATTTTTGGAAAAATCCTTTAAAGTAATATGGTAATGATGCTTCTCAGCTGTTACCTGTGAATAAACATAAAGCTTAACACAGCAGGAAAAACATTACAAACTTGGTCTGCTGTATAAAAGGAAAAACTTGAGGTACACCACCTCATGAATTTAATAACCAAACAGTGGAATAATTTCCGCATAACCCTTAAAAAGTAGAACCCATTAAAACCTGGCCTGCCTATAGAACAAAAACCACAAGAAAATATAGGGGTAATTCCTCTGTTTTGCCTGCAGTCAGCAAGGATATTTGTAAAAGAAAGGAATTTTTTAAGTAATAATCAATGCCACCCCAAAAGGGGTAGAAAAATGTTATTTTTGTCTATCAGATAATCCAAAGTACTGTATAATGGGCTATGTGTATGTGTTAATTCTTGGGTTCCCTTCCCAGCTCTGTGAGGGGACTGGAGAGCAGCTGTTCGTGCGGGGGCGGGGCGCTGCCTTCCCTCCCCAACTCTACGAGGGGATTGGGGAGCGGCCATTCCAGCGGGGGTGGGGCGCTCGATTCCCTCCCCACCTTTGCGAGGGGACTGGAAAGCGACCGTTCAAGTGAGGGCGGGGCGCGGCCTTCCCTCCAGGCTCTGCAAGGGGACTGGTGAGCGGCCGTTCCTGCGGAGCCAGGGCGCTGCCTCCCCACCCCAGCTCTGTGAAGGGACTAGGGAGCGGCCATTCCTGGGGTGGCGTGGTGCTGCCTTCCCTCCCCGGCTCTGCCAGGGGACTGAGTAGCGGCCATTCCTGAGGGAGAGGGGCGCTGCCTCCGCTCTCCAGCTCTGCAAGGGGTCTGGGGTTCGGATGTTTCTGCGGGGGTGAAGCGCTGCCTTCCCTCCCCAGCTCTGCGAGGGGACTGGGGAGCGACCTTTCCAGCGGGGGCGGGACGCTGGGTTCCCTCCTCAGGTCTGCGAGGGGACTGGGGAGCCGCCGTTACTGCGGGAGCAGGGCGCTGCTTTCCCTCCCCGGCTCTGCAAGGGGACTGAGGAGTGGCCGTGTGACCGTGCTGCCCATGGGAGCCAGCTGAGGTCACTCAGGGTGAACTGCAAACAAAACAGGGCAGCCAAATCCCAAACGCTGGTGGTTATTCCAATACTTAGATTTACCAACCGGCAGAAAACAGCTTCTATAGTACCTCACTGGTTACTTAATAATTTAAACCACGCAGTTCCCTTAAGGTGCCCAGCCTCAGGCCTCCGTCCAGACACACCTGTCAGATATGATGATGATTTCTGAAAATCTTACTTCATCATTTAAAAGAAAAGGTTCTTCCGAACCCAAAGTATCAGCCACATACCCAGGTTCAATTATAACTTAGATCTTACCCAAAATACATGCTATAGCCAATTCTTATTAACTAAGCTAAAATTTATTAGAAAAGAAAAGAGAGAGAGTGTTGGTTAAAATATCAATATACAGACAGACTTGATTTCAATTCTTGAGGTGCAGATACATAGCAGAGGTGAGCTTGTAGTTGCCAAGAGTCCTTTTAGAAATTGTCTACAGGTTATAGCCCAATTTCCATATCCGGGGTGGCTCCAGTCAATGACTGGGGATCTCAATCCTTATGGCTTAAGGTTTCCCCCTCTTGAAAGCCAAAGCAGATCTGAGATGAGAAGGATCGTGTCCCAGGCTTCTTATACACTTCCAGCAGCCTTTCGGCCTGAGAAATCAATAGGCTTAACTCCTTCTTCCAAACATCCTGCCAATTAGCACAGAGTCATTTATCCATTAAACAGTTCAGATACAGGTTACCACAACCTTCAAAGAGACATATAGACAATAACACTATTTCACTCGGTATCATCATAAATGCTAATATTCCTTTTTTGATCTTTGAATTAAAACTACAGCAATAGACAAGACTTGTTTGCTTAGATCACAATATCTGAGCAAACATCTGCCCTTCTACCTCTGACAACGCAGACTTGCATTTCAAAGCTCTATTCATTTACAGATCTTCCTAACCAGTCCGTAATGTTCACCCATGGGTCAGGTCAGTCGGTGAGGTGAGGTAATTAACTCTTTCTGGCCATGTCACCTTTCAATGAGATATTATAGTACACTCATAACGTCATAGCCCTGCCCCCGTTCAAACCATCACTCCCCAGGCCCTTCCCAGAGCTGGGGAGTGAAGCCAGTGCACCTCCCCCACTGGAACCGCCCCTCCCCTCCCACAGCTGAGAAGGGAAGGCAGCGCCCCACCCCCAGTCGAACCGCCACTCCCCAGGCCACTCGCAGAGCTGGGGAGGGAAAACAGGGCCCTTCACCCGCGTGAATGGCCACTCCCCAGATCCATACCAGAGCTGGGGAGGGAAGCCAGGGCCCCATCCCCGCTGGAACCGCAACTCCCTGCTCCCTTCCCAGAGCTTTGTAGGGAAGCCAGTGCCCTGCCCCACTGCAACCGCAACTCCCCAGGCCCCTCCCAGAGCTGGGGAGGGAAGGCAGCGCCCCACCCCCGCAGGAACGGCCACTCCCCAGTCCCCTCACAGACCTGGGAAGGGAACCCAGAGCCCCGCCCCCACAGATACAGCCACTCCAAAGTCCCCTCCCAGAGCTGGGGAAGGAAGGCAGCGCCCCACCCCCGCAGGAACGGCTGCTCCCCAGTGTTGGTGTCACTAGGCATAAATCTAAGCCTCAGTGAACCAAAGCTCCTCCATGTTGAACTCTACTTGATCTAGAAAGCTAGCAGCTGTGAAATGAAATGTGTAACAGTAAGTTCTCAGTTGCAGCACAGCTCAAACCGGTCTAAAGCAGTCGTGATAAGGCCTGTGCACCTTTAGCAGAAGGACAAGGTAACTTGCAGAAGGAAAACTTACTAATGAGCTGCCACGGCCAAGATTACTTAATGCACCTGCACTTACTTAATTGCTACAGGGGAGGAAGGAGGAGGAGGAGGGTGGGGGAAGAAAGAAGAAAGACAAAAAAAAACTTATAAAAAGGGAAAAGCTGCTTGTGTAGTGGTGCATGATTTGAGGCGTTCGTCTCCTTGCACCGCTTTGAGATCCCAATAAACGTTGCTTGCTTCTCCACCCTGGTGCGTGTTCATTGGCTCTTCCCATTCTGGGCAATGAACCACTGTTGCTTGCCTCGGGCACCCTCTGTGTCGGCTACAGAAGGCATCGCACCGACCCCCGCTGGAACAGTCACTCTCCAGTCCCCCCACAGAGCTGGGGAGGGAACCCAGTGCCTGGCCCCCGCAGGAACAGCTGCTCTCCAGTCCCCTAGCAGAGTCGGAGAGGGAAGGCAGCGCCCTGTCCCCGCAGGAACGGTCGCTCCCCAGTTTCCTCGCAGAGCCGGGGAGGAAAGGCAGCACCCCGCCCCCGCAGGAACGGCCTCTACCCAGTCCCCTCGGAGAGCCGGGGAGGGAACCCAGCACCCCGCCCCAGCTGGATCGGCCCCTCCCCAATCCCCTCACAGAGCCGGGGAGGGGAGGCAGCGCTCCTCCCCCCACTGGAAAGGCCACTACCGGTCCCCTCACAGTGTCGGGGAGGGAACTCAGCACCCTGACCCTGCTGGAACGGCCATACCCAGTCCCCTCACAGAGCCGAGGAGGGAAGACAGCGACCTAGCACCACTCCTGTCTCGGAGTGTGGGGTAATCCGGTCCTGCACCCCTCTTCCTGGACTCCCAGTGACTCTCAGCCAGCCAGTAAAGCAGAAGGTTTATTCGACACAGGAATGGAGGTTACAGCATAGCTTGGAGGCACAACCAGGACCACTCAATCTAGTTCTTCCGGGTGTTCAGGGTACTTGGATCCCAGCTTGGGATACCCTGAATTCCAACCACCCAGCCCAAAACAGAAACTGAACTGCCCTTCCTCCAGCCAGCCGATTCCTTTGTCCAGCTTCACGGGCAAAGGTGCTGACACCCTCTCCCCATACCTGGCTCAAGTTACAGGCTTAAAAATCCTGTCCCTCACCTAATGTCCTCCCCAGCTCTCCCATCCCCCCACACAGACAGTCCCTACTACATCAAATCTCTCCCCCTTTCAAGACTGAACTGAGCGGGGTAACTCTGACCAGTGACCTGGGGAAGTTCAGGGCCCTGCTTTCTGGGACATCGCGTCCGCTATCAGTTGGCACTTCCCTTCATGTGGACCATGTCCATGTCATAGCCCTGCAGGAGCAGGCTCCACCTCAGGAGCTTAGCGTTGGCTCCTTTCATCTGGTGCAGCCAAGTCAGGGAGAGTGGTCGGTGTACACAGAGAAGTGTCACTCAAAGACATATGACTCCAGTTTCTTAAGGCCCACACCATGGCCAGGCATTCCTTCTCGATGGCCGCGTAGTTCTGCTCCCGCAGTAGCAACTTCTTGCTCAGGTACACGATGGGGTGTCTCTCCCCCTTTTCATCCTCCTGCATTAACACCGCCCCCAGTCCCATGTCTGAGGCGTCGGTGAACACCATAAAGGGCTTGTCGAAATCTGGGTTTGCCAGAAATGGGTCACTAACTAGAGTCTTCTTCAGCGCCCGGAGAGCCTGCTGGCACTGCTCAATCCAGACCAACTTGTCTGGCTTCCCCTTCTTGCACAGCTCAGTGATGGGGGCAGCTATGGCTCAAAAGTGGGGCACAAACCTTCGATAGTATCCCCGCCATCCCAATAAAGACCTGGACCTGGTTTTTGGTTTGGGGAGCAGGCCAGTCTCTGATCACCTCCACCTTGGCTGGTTCCGGCTTTAAGCAGCCGCTCCCCACCCGATGGCCCAGGTAAGATACTTCAGCCATCCCCACCTTGCACTTCTCAGCCTTTACTGTTAACCCAACCTCCTGGAGTCGGTCCAGCACTTGTTTAACCTGGGACACGTGGTCCTCCCAGGTCCGGCTGAAGACGCAGATGTCATCAATATACGCCACAGCAAAACTCTCCATCCCCCTCAGTAGCTGATCCACCAGGCGCTGGAAGGTGGCTGGCGCTCCCTTGAGGCCGAAGGACAGGGTCAGAAACTCGTAGAGCCCCAGAGGGGTGATAAAGGCCGATTTCAGCCTGGCATCTGCGTCCAGTGGCACTTGCCAGTAGCCCTTTGTAAGATCCTCGGAGGTGAGGTACCGAGCACCTCCCAGCTTCTCTAGGAGCTCATCAGGCCTGGACATGGGGTAGGCATCAGATACGGTGATGGCATTGAGCTTTCCATAGTCCACACAGAACCGGATCTACCCATCCCTTTTGGGGACCAGCACCACTGCAGAAGCCCAAGGCCTGGAAGACGGCTGGATCACCCCCAAAGCCAGCATGTCCCTGACCTCTATTTCTAGGTCCTGGGCAGTTATCCCGGTGACCCGAGAAGGGGATCATCTTATAGGAGGATGTGACCCGGTCTCCACCCAGTGGACAATCAAATTAGTGCGTCTAGGCTGGTTGGAAAACAGCTGTCAGTACAGATGCAGCACCCCTGTGATCTCAGCGTGCTGGGCCGGGGTCAGCTGATCAGAGAGGGGAATTGCCTCCAGCGGGGAACCAGCTTTTGTCCCAGGAAATAGATCCATTAAAGCGTCATCTCCCTGCTCCTCCCCATGTCCACACACGGCCAACACCACATTCCCCCTGTCATAATATGGCTTCATCATATTCACATGGTACACCCGGCGGTGGTGCACCCAGTTCGACAGCTCCACCACATAGTTTATCTCATTTAGTTGCTTGACAACCTTGAAGGGCCCTTCCCAGGGTCCTGAAGTTTGTTCTTTCTCGTGGGGATGAGAACCATCACCTGATCCCCGGTGGCGAAGGCGTGGGCCCGCACCGTGCGGTCATATCAAACCTTCTGCTTCCTCTGGGCTCGGGCCATATTCTCCCTGGCCAGGCCCATGAGTTCGGCAAGTCTTTCCCGGAAGGTCAGGACATACTCCATCACTGACTCCCCATCGGGAGTGGCCTTCCCCTCCCATTCATCTCTCATCAGGTCCAGGGGCCTCCTTACCTTCCTTCCGTATAACAGTTTGAAAGGCGAAAACCCAGTAGATTCCTGGGGTACCTCCCTATACTCAAACAGCAGGTGAGGTAAGTACTTGTCCCAGTCCTGCGGATGCTGGTTCATAAATGTTTTTAGCATCATCTTCAGCGTCTCGCTGAATCTTTCCACCAGCCCGTTGGACTGGGGGTGATACGCTGAGGCCCGGCTGTGCCGGATCCAACATTTCTCCTACAAGCACTGGAGCAGGGTCGACATGAAGTTGGACCCCTGGTCCGTTAAGACTTCCTTGGGGAACCCCACCTGGCTGAAAATGGTCAGCAGCGCATCTGCCACAGTGTCTGCTTCGATAGAGGACAAGGCCACCGCCTCGAGGTAGCGAGTGGCGAAATCTACCACCAGAATGAGGGATTTTTCTGCAACTCAGCCTGGAACTCAGCAGCTGAGACAGGGATGGGGACATGCTCTCTCTCTAGCTGGCTTGTTCTGAGGCCGCAGCCTTTCTGAGCCGTGTCCCTGGGCGTTCTCCTTGGGACGGGATTCTCCCTATTACCTCTTTGGGAGGTCCCAGGATGAGACTCTCTCTGCATCGCTGTGGGCCTTTTCCTTTGGGACTCCTCCCTGCCACCTCCCGACCGGATCTTCACAAACTCATCGGCCAGCTGCCCTGTATGTCGCGGGTCCTCTGGTTTTTGGTCCCTCAACCACAGCCTCAGGTCGGATGGGTACCGCTCATACAGTTGCTCCAGTCCTAGCAGTTTAACCAGGTCCCCCTTCATCTGGGCCCCACTGGCCCACTTGCTGGTGTATCCCTCCATGCAGACGGCTAGTAGCAGGTATGAGACCTCAGGAGTTTTATACTGACCCCGGAAACTCTCCCGGTACATCTCAGGAGTCAGCCCGAACTCACACAGCAGGGCCTGTTTGAATAGTTCGTAGTTCCCTTTCTCAGCATCTCCCAGTTGGCGGTACAATGCTACGGCCTTGGGGTCCTGTAAGGGAGTGAGAACTTGGAGCCTGTCCGCAGGATCTACCTGGTACAGCTTGCAGGCCATCTCAAAGGCAACCAGGAAGTCATCCATGTCCTCCCCCTCCTTACGCTGAGCCAGAATGCACCTACCAAAGCTCCACGTAGTCCTGGGCCCCCCTCACTCCTTGCAGTTGGGGACCCCACTGTTCCTCAGCCAAGCCAGTTCTAGCTCATACTGACGCTGTTATTCTTCATATTCGCTCTTTCTCTCTTTTTCCTCCTGTTCTCGCTGTCTTTGTTTCTCTTCATGTTCTCTCTGTCGCGCACGATCCTCCAGCTCTCTCAGTTTTAGCTCTCTCCCATTCCAGCCACTTCTGCTCCACAGATGCCGAGCGTAGCCAGGACGATCCCCTGCTGGAGGGCGAGCTTTGCCCGGAGGATCCCCTGCTGGCCGGCGGTGTCACAGTGCCCTTGGTATTCTCTGGGCTCCTCCTGACCCTTCCCCTAGGCATAGGAAGGGGGGGTCTCGGGAAGCCCTCAGCTGTTGGCTGACCACTCCCAGCTGGGACAGACACTGGTGTCTGCGCTGTATCAATCAGGCTGCTTCCCTCAGAGACAGGGATCAGTTCATTCAAGTGATCTCCCTCCTCCAGCCGGGCAATCAGCTGGTCTTCAGTGAGCCTCCCTCTGTGCAGCCCCTCTGCTTGCACAGCCCAACCATATCGCACTTAAGCAGCTTGGCATACATCTTCCTGCTGGCCACTCAGAGGCCGGGGTGCTCACTGCTCCCCACGGTTTCCAGGGAGACCCCTAGTGCACCAGCCCTTCTTGAGGTCACCACCCATCTGCCAGGGTTGATCCGCAGACACCTCCACCCCTGGGACCGCTCACTGCAATCCCCCGGAGGACCCTGTTACTGCAAAAGTCCTTCTCTCTGGGCACACACTCCCAGGGCTTAATCACCCCTACAATCGTCCCTTAGTTTTACTGCTCCCCAGTCACTTACTGCAGGAAGCATCGTCCATGGGGTGCAGTAGATCCCGCTGCTGCCAACAGTTGTCATAGAGTGTGGGGGAGTCCGGTCCTGCACCCCTCTTCCTGGGACTCACAGTCACTCTCACCCAACCAGTAAAACAGAAGGTTTATTGGACAACAGGAACGCAGGTGACAGCAGAGCCTGTAGGCACGCCCAGGACCCCTCAATCTGGTCCTTCTGGGGGTTCAGAGTGTTTTGTCCCCAGCTTGGGATTCCCTGAATTCCAACCACCCAGCCGTAAAACTGAAACTGCCCAAACCCTCTCTAGTCAGCTCTCTGCCTCTGTCCACCTTCTCGGGCCAAGGTGTTGAACTCTCGTCCCCCCTGCATCGCTCAGGTTACAGGCTCAGGTCCTGTCCCACACCTAAAGTCACCCCCTGTTCTCCCATCCCCCACACAGACAGTTCATACTCCATCATAAGGGGCACCAGTAAAGCAGCGGGAATCCCAGGGGGCTGCGGGTCGGGAGTGATGGGCACCAGCAGACCTGTGAGTCTGGAGGTCAGGACTGGGATAGCAGGGGCTGCAGGTCAGAAGTGAGGGGTACCGGTAGCACAGTGACTGGGGAGCCTAGCGGTGAGCCCAGGGGGCTGCAGGTCGGGAGTGAGGGGCACCAGCAGAGATGGAGGGAGCCCAGGGGATTATGGGTCAGGAGTGAGGGGCAACAGCAGAGCTGAGAGTCTGGAGGTCAGGACTGGGATAGCAGGGGCTGCGAGTTGGGAGTGAGGGGCACCCCTAGAGCTGGGGCAAGCCCAGGGATCTGCAGGTTGTGAGTGAAGGGGACAAGCAGAGCTGTGAGTCTGAAGGTCAGTACTGGGATAGCATCGGCTGCGGGTCGGGAGTGGGGGCACAAGCAGCGCAGTGACTGGGGAGCTCAGCGGAGAGCTCAGGGTGCTGTGGCTCGGGAGTGAGGGGCACTGGTAGAGCTGGAGGGAGCCCAGGGTGCTGCGGATTGTGAGTGAGGGGCACAGCTAGAGCTGGGGTAATCCTAGGGGGCTGCGGGTCGGGAGTGAGGGGCAGCAGCAGAGCTGTGAGACTGAAGGTTCGGACTGGGATACCAGGCACTGTGGGTCTGCAGCTAGAGTCACTGTCAGAGCTGGAGAGAGCCCAGGGGGATGTGAGTCTGGAGTGACGGGCACCGGTAGAGCTGGGGGAAGCCCAGCGGGCTGTGGGTCAAGAGTGAGGGGCACCAGCAGAGGTGTGAGTCTGGAAGTCAGGAGTGTGACAGCAGGGCCTGCGGGTCGGTAGTGAGGGGCAACAACAGCGCAGTGACTTGGGAGATCAGCGGGAAGCCCAGGGGGCTGTGGGTGGGGAGTGAGGGCCACCGGTAGAGATGGAGGAAGCCCAGGGGGCTGCACGTCAGGAGTGAGGGGCAGCGGTAGAGCTGTGAGTCTGGAGGTCAAGACTGGATAGCAGGATCTGCGGGTCGGGAGTGAGGGGCACCAGTAATGCAGTGGGAATCCCAGGGATATGTGGAACGGGAGTGAGGGGCACCGTTAGAATTGGGGCAAGTCCTGGGGGCTGTGGGTCGGGAGTGAGGGGCACAGGCAGCGCACTGACTGTGGAGCTCACAGAGGAGAACAGGGGGCTGCAGATCGGGAGTGAGGGGCACCGGTAGAGCTGGAGGGAGCCTAGGGGGCTGCGGGTCGGGAGTGAGGGGCAGCAGCAGAGCTGTGAGTCTGAAGGTTCGGACTGGGATACCAGGCACTGTGGGTCTGCAGCTAGAGTCACTGTCAGAGCTGGAGAGAGCCCAGGGGGATGTGAGTCTGGAGGGACGGGCACAGGCAGAGCTGGGGGAAACCCAGGGGCTGCGGGTCAGGAGTGAGGGCCACCAGCAGAACTGAGAGTCAGCAGGTCAGGACTGGGATAGCAGGGCCTGTGGGTCGGTAGTGAGGGGCAACAACAGCGCAGTGACTTGGGAGATCAGCGGGGAGCCCAGGGGGCTGTGTGTGGGGAGTGAGGGCCACCGGTAGAGGTGGAGGAAGCCCAGGGGGGCTGCACGTCTGGAGTGAGGGGCAGCGGTAGAGCTGTGAGTCTGGAGGTCAAGACTGGGATAGCAGGGCCTGCGGGTCGGGAGTGAGAGGCACCAGCGGCGCTGTGACTGGTGAGCTTAGCTGGGAGCCCAGGGGTCTGCGGGTTGGGAGTGAGGGGCACCAGTAATGCAGTGGGAATCCCAGGGATATGTGGAACGGGAGTGAGGGGTGCGAACAGAGCTGTGAGTCTGGACGTTTGGACTGGGATACCAGGGGCTGTGTGTCGGGAGTGAGGGGCACTGTCAGAGCTGGAGGGAGCCCAAGGGGCTGCGGGTCGGGAGTGAGGGGCTCCGTTAGAGCTGGAGGGAGCTCAGGGGGCTGCGGGTCAGGAGTGAGGGGCTCCATTAGAGCTGGAGGGAGCTCAGGGGGCTGCGGGTCAGGAGTGAGGGGTTCCATTAGAGCTGGAGGGAGCTCAGGGGGCTGCGGGTCAGGAGTGAGGGGCACCAGTAGAGCTGGAGGGACCCCAGGGGGCTGCAAGTTGGGAGTGAGGGGCATCAGTAGAGCTGTGGGACCCCCTGGGGGCTGCGGGTGGGGAGTGAGGGGCACCAACACAGCTATGAGTCTGGAGTTCAGGACGAGGATAGCAGGGCCTGAGGGTCAGAAGTGAGCGACACCAACAGAGCTGTGAGTATCGAGCTCAGGACGGGGATAGCAGAGGCTGCGAGTCGGGAGTGAGGGGCACCATCAGCGCAGTGATTGGGGAGCACAGCCGGGAGCCCAGGGGGCTGTGGGTCCGGAGTGAGGGGCACCGATAGAGCTGGGGGAAGCCCAGTGGGCTGCGGGTCGGTAGTGAGGGGCATCAGCAGAGTTGTGAGTCTGGAGATTAGGACTGGAATAGCAGGGGCTGCGGGTCGGGAGTGAGGGTAAGCACTAGAGCTGGGGGGAACCCAGAGGGCTGTGGGTTGGAAGTGAGGGGCACCAGCAGAGTTGTGAGTCTGGATGTCAGGACTGGGTTAGCAGGGGCTGTGGGTCGGGAATGAGGGGC
Source organism: Gopherus evgoodei (assembly GCF_007399415.2). Classification (NCBI taxonomy): domain Eukaryota; kingdom Metazoa; phylum Chordata; order Testudines; family Testudinidae; genus Gopherus; species Gopherus evgoodei. The sequence goes on from NC_044334.1 coordinate 33,594,269, forward strand.
ACCATCAGGCCTGTCAGTCTGGAGGTTAGGACTGGGATCACAGGGTCTGCGTATCGGCAGTGAGATGCACTGTCTTTGGTGGAGGAAGCACAGGGGCTTGCGGGTCGGGAGTGAGGGGCACTGCTACAGCTGTGGTGAACCCAGGGGGCTGTGGGTCGGGAGTGAGGGTCACTAGCAGAGCTGTGAGTCTGGAGGTCAGGACTGGGATAGGAGGGGCTGCGGGTCGAGAGTGAGGGGCTCCGGCAGTGCGGTGACTTAGGAGCTCAGCGGGGAGTCCAGTGGGCTGCAGGTCAGGAGTGAGGCACATCAGCAGATCTATGAGTCCTGAGGTCAGGACTGGAACAGCAGGGGCTGTGGGTCGGGAGTGAGGGTCACCATCAGAGCTACAGGGAGCCCAGGGGCTGCGGGTCGGGAGTGAGAGGCACCGGTAGACCTGGGGGAAGCCCAGGGGCTGCGGGTCAGGAGTGAGGGCCACCAGCAGAACTGAGAGTCAGCAGGTCAGGACTGGGATAGCAGGGGCTGCGGGTCGGAAGTAAGGGGCTGCGGGTCGAGAGTGAGGGGCTCCGGCAGCGCAGTGACTGGGGAGCTATGCGGGTAGCCCAGGAGGCTGCGGGTTGGGAGTGAGCGACACCAGCAGATCTGTGAGTCTAGTGGTCAGTAATCTAATAGCAGAGGCTGTGGGTCAGGCGTGAGGGGCACTGCTAGAGCTGGGGGGAAACCAGGGAGCTGCAGGTCGGGAGTGAGGGTCAAAAGCAGAGCTGTGAGTCTGGAGGTCAGTACTGGGATAACAGGGGCTGCGAGTCAGGAGTGAGGGGCACCGGCAGAGCTGGAAGGTGCCCAGGGGGCTGCGTATCTGGAGTGAGGGTCACCAGCAGAGCTGTGAGTCTGGAGGTCACGATCGGGATACAGGTGCTGCGGGTCGGGAGTGAGGGGCATGGGCAGCGCAGTGACTGGGGAGATCAACGAGGAACCCAGAGGGCTGTGGGTCGGGAGTGAGGGTCACCAGCAGAGCTGTGAGTCTGGAGGTCAGGACTGGGATATCATCCAAGCTGATGGTAAGTGATACCCAGGTGAGCCCATGGCCAGTACATCCTGCTCCACCCTCAGCCCAGCTGGGAGCCAGGACTCCTGGTTCTTATCCCCACTCTGGGAGGGCAGTACAGTCTAGTGGTTAGAGCAGTGGATGCTGGGAGCCAGGCATGGGCTGTGACTAGAAGGGGCCTGGGGAGGCACCTGGCCCATGCTCCACTCAGAGGCCCTGATCCCACTCGTCCTCCCCCCCCCCCAAGGCCCCATCCTCACTCTGCCCTGTTCCAAGTTCCCATCCGCCCACATGGAGCCACGGGGGGAGGGGCAGGGGTGCAAACGTCAGGCAGGCAGGTGGGGGCCTTGGGGTAGGGGGCAAAGGGGCACAAGTGGCAGGGCCTTGGGGGAAGAGACGTGAGAGGCAGGCAGAGGGGGTCAGGGGAGTGGAACAAAGGGGGCCTGAGGGTGGAATGTGGGCAGGGCTGAAGGGGGAGTGTGGGCGGGGCTTCGGCAGGAGGAGGCTGAGTGAGAGCGGGCCTTGGGGCAGGGCCGCAGTCCGGGACCACCCAGCCCCCCCAAATGGAGGAGTCCCAAGCTGCCCATGGAGCTAGGACTCCTGGGTTCTATTCCTGGCTCTCCCACAGAGTCCCAATTGGAGCTGGCGCAGGCCATATCGCCCTCCCTGGTGCCTCAGTTTCCCCATGTGTGAGACAGGTACCAGTGTGAGTGGATGCAAAGCTGTGGAGAATCTACTCCATTCTCCTGGTGGCTCCTTGTAGCCCTCAGTAAGCAGCCAACTGCTCCAGACTTTGGATCCCGTATGGGCAGACTGGGGCTGAGGGTTAGATCTGGGCAATGGAAAGAATAAATCCACCCTTATCCGACCCCACCCCGGGATACATGGCAGGGAGGCTGGTGTTGGAGGGGGCAGGGAGTCCTTCAGCCCTCGCAGTGGAGAAGGAGGGACGATTCCCCGGCTTGACTGCTGATGGGGGTGGCAGGGCGGGGGGCACTGGGGGATTGTGGTCTCATCCCAGCAGGGCTGGAGATGGGAGGGTGACAGTGAGCTAAATTGTGGGACCCCTGCCCTCCCCGGGACAAGGGAGGGGCCTCAGCCTTGCCCGCTCTTCTCTCTTTTACCAGGATCTGCCCAAGCAGCTGGGCCAGCCCAGACCCCACCTTCCTCAATGCCAGCAGCTTCCAATTCTGGGGAGTGGAGAGGTTGGGGAGTGGTGGCCTCTCAAGCCCACCCCGGGGAGCAGGGGCCGGGGCACTAGGGGGGCAAGGGCTGTGATGGGGGGAGGTGGGGTTGGAGAGCTGTCAGGGGGTGAAGCTGAGACTCAGCAGAGAACGGGGCAAGCTGCAGGGAGAAAGTGTAGAAGGGGGGATGTGACAGGGGTCGGAGCTGGGGGGAGGACTGGGCAGACTGTTGGGGGGGCTGCTCAGATGCAGTAGCATGGGGGGAGGCAGGGTGTTAGCTGGGGGAGGGGACACAGCAGTGGGGGAGGACTGGGCAGACCGTAGCAGGAGCTGCTCAGAGGCAGTACCATGGGGGTGTTGGTGTCACTAGGCATAAATCTAGGCCTCAGTGAACAAAGGCTCTTCCATGTTGAACTCTACTTGATCTAGAAAGCTAGCAGCTGTGAAATGAAATGTGTCACAGTAAGTTATCAGTTGCAGCACAGCTCAAACCGGTCTAAAGCAGTGGTGATAAGGCCTGTGCACCTTTAGCAGAAGGACAAGATAACTTGCAGAAGGAAAACTTACTAACGAGCTGCTGTGGCCAAGATTACTTAATGCACCTGCACTTATGTAACTGCTACAGGGGGAGGAAGGAGGAGGAGGAGGGGCGGAGAAAGAAGAAAGAGAAAAAAACTTATAAAAAGGGTCAAGCCGCTTGTGTAGTGGTGCATGATTTGAGTCGTTCGTCTCCTTGCACCGCTTTGAGATCCCAATAAACGTTGCTTGCTTCTCCACCCTGGTGCGTGTTCATTGGTGCTTCGCACTCTGGGCAACGAACCACTGTTGCTTGCCTCGGGCACCCTCTGTGTTGGCAACAGAAGGCAGCGCCCTGCCCCCCGCTGGAACAGCCGCTCCCCAGTCCCCTCACAGAGCTGGGAGGGAACCCAGCACCCCGCCCCTGCTGGAACAGTCGATCCCCCGTCCCCTCGCAGGGCTGGGGAGGGAAACCAGCGCCCTGCCCCCTCCGGAACGGCCAATCCCCCATCCTCTCACAGGCCTGGGGAAGGAAGGCAGCACCCCGCCCCCACTGGAACGGTCGCTGCCCAGTCCCCACGCAAAGCCGGAGAGAGTCCAGCACCCCATCCCCGCAGGAAAGGCTGCTCCCCAGTCCCCTGTCAGAGCTGGGGAGGGAACCCAGCGCCCCACTCCTGCTGGACTGGCCGCTCCCCAGTCCCCTGTCAGAGCTGGGGAGGGATTCCAGCACCCTGCCTCCGCTGGCAAGACCACTCCCCAGTCCATTGGCAAAGCTGGGGAGGGAACCCAGTGCCCTGCCCCTGCTGGAACGAACGGTCTCCAGTCCTGTCGCAGAGCTGGGGAGGGAAGGCAGCGCCCCGCCCCCGCTGGAACCGCCACTCCCCAGTCCCCTGTCGGAGCTGGGGAGGGAATCCAGCGGCCCGTCCCCGCTGGAGCAGAAGCTTCCTAGACTCCTCGCAGAGTTGGGGAGGGAAAGTTGCGTCTCACCCCTGCTGGAAGAGATGGGAGGGGAACCCCGCAACCCTCCCCCACTGGAACGGGCTGTCATGGTGTAATTCCCCACTCTGAACCTTAGCGTCCAAAAGATGGGGTACCAGCATGAATTCCTCTAAGCTCAATTTCCAGCTTAGATCCTGTAGTGCTGCCACCAACCAGGAATTACAGTCCCTGGCACACTCTGGTTCCCCCAAAACCTTGCCCGGGGACCCCCAAGATCCAGACCCTCTGGATCTTAACACAAGGAAAGTAAACCCTTTCCTTCACCGTTGCCTTTCCCAGGCTTCCCCTCCCTGGATTATCCTGGAAGATCACTGTGATTCAAACTCCTTGAGGCTTAAAACAGAGAGGAAAATTCACCTTCTTCCCTCCTTCTCTCTCCCCCTCCCAGACTCTCCCTGAGAGAGAAAGTAATCTGAACCTAGAGAGAAATTAACCTTTCTCTCCCCATTCCCTCCTTTCTCCCCATCAATTCCCTGGTGGATCCAGATCCCGTCCCCTGGGGTCTCACACCAGAATAAAAAAACAATCAGGTTCTTAAACAAGAAACTTTTAATTAAAGAAAGAAAAACAGTAAAAATTATCTTTGTAAATTTAAGATGGAATATGTTACAGGGTCTTTCAGCTATAGACACTGGGAATACCCTCCCAGCCTAAGTATACAAGTACAAATTAAAATCCTTTCAGCAAAATATAAATTTGAACTCCTTCCAGCCAAATACACATTTGCAAATAAAGAAAACAAACATAAGCCTAACTCGCCTTATCTACCTAGTACTCACTATTCTAACCTTATAAGAGCCTGTATCGGAGAGATTGGAGAGAAACCTGGCTGTGCATCTGATCCCTCTGGGCCCCCAGAGTGAACAAGAATCAAACACTAACAGCACACACACAAACTTCCCTTCCTCACGATTTGAAAGTATCCTGTCCTCTGATCGGTCCTCTGGTCAGGTGACAGCCAGGCTCACTGATCTTGTTAACCCTTTACAGGCAAAAGAGATACGAAGCACTTTTGTTCTATTAACTCTTACTTATCTGTTTATGACCCGGGCGCTCCCCAGTCCATTGGCAGATCTGGGGAGGGAATCCAGTGCCCTACCCTTGCATCAATGGCCGCTCCCCAGTTCCCTCCCAGAGCTGGGGAGGGAATGTAGTGCCCTGCACCCGGAGGAACAGCCGCTCTTCAGTCCCCTGGCAAAGATGGTGCGGGAACCCAGCGCCCCTCCCTTGCTGAAACGGCTGCTCTCTAGTCCCCTGGCAGAGCTGGGGAGGGACTCCAGCGCCCCGCCCCCACTGGAACGACCTCTCCCCAGTCAACTGGCAGAGCTGGGAGGGGAACCCAGCGCCCCTCCCCCACTGTAACGGCCGCTCCCCAGTCCATTGGTAGAGCTGGGGAGGGAACACAGCGCCCCGCCCCCTCTGGAGCCACCACTCCCCAGGCCCTTCCCAGAACTGAGAAGGGAAGCCGGTGCTCTGCTCCCTCTGGAACCACCATTCCCCAGCCCCCTCCCAGAGGGGGGGAGGGAACCCAGAGCCCAGCCCCCACTCGAACCGCTGCTCCCCACTCCCCTCCCAGAGCTGGGGAGGGAAGCCAGCGCCCCACCTGTGATGTTATGAGTATAATATAATATCTCACTGAAAGGGGACAGGGCCAGAAAGAGTTAATTAACTCACCTCAACGACTGACCTGACCCATGGGTGAAGCTTAAGGACTGGTTAGCAAGATCTGTAAATGAATAGAGCTTTGAAATGCAAGTCTGCATTGTTGGAGGTAGAAGGGCAGATGTTTGCTCAGGTCTTGGGATGTCTGCAAACAGGTCTTGTCTTAAGCCATGAGGATTGAGATCCCCAGTCATTGACTGGAGCCACCCTGAATCTGGACATTGGACTATAACCTATGGACTATTTCTAAAAGGACTTTTGGCAACTACAAGCTCACCTCTACTATATATCTAAATCTCAAGAACTGAATTCAAGTCTGTATGTATATGGATCTTTTAACCAACACTCTCTTTTCGTTTCTAATAAATTTTAGCTTAGTTAATAAGAATTGGCTATAAGCATGTATTTTGGGTAAGATCTAAGTTGTAGTTGGACCTGGGTATGTGGCTGATCCTTTGGGATTGGAAGAACCTTTTCTTTTATATGATGAAGGAAGATTTTCAGGAATCATCATCATATCTGACAGGTGTGTCTGGACGGAGGCCTGAGGCTGGGCACTTTAAGGGAACTGCATGGTTTGGACTTCTAAGTAACCAGTGAGGTACTATAGAGACTGTTTTGTGCTGGCTTGGTAAATCTAAGTATTGGAATAACCACCAGCATTTGGGGTTTGTCTGCCCCATTTGGTTTGCAGTTCACCCTGATTGAGTGACCTCAGCTGGCTCCCACGGGCAGCACCATCACCGTGGCGTAGTCGTGCAAGGATCCACAGAACCAGGTCAATTAGGCTTTGGGTCAGAACCCCACGCTATCCAAATTTGAAAATTGGGATTGAGAGTTTGGTTGGTTAAAGATCAGTGACCATGAGCCAGAAAGCATCTGCAAAAGCAGTGAAACTGCAAGCCCTGATGGACGGCCTGCAGTTTGAATATGAGCAAAAACTGGCAGAAATTCAAATGGAAGAGAAGCAAGCCTTGGCCCAGCTGGAGGAAGAAGCTGCTGAAAGAAAGGAGGAAGCTGATGAGAGAGAAGAAAAAGCTCGTAAGGGGCGTCTGGAATTACTGGCTGCCGAGGAGAAAGCTCGACAGAGGCAACAAGACCTGGAACAGGAGACTCACAAGATGCAACAAGAAACTGCCAGACTTCAGCTCCAAGTAAAAGAACCAAGGAAAGAACAGCAGAAACTGTATCCTCTTGAAAATCCAGCTTATAACTATGTTGATATGTGGTATTACTCGGAGCAGTTTTCTGTGTTTAACCAGTTTTGCTATGGCCGGGGAGAGAGGGAGTCTAACCTGGTGGGTAATAGCTGTTTGTCTGTTCAAGAAAGCAGTGTGTCTGGGAATGAAGTTTCTGAATGTCTGTCTAATGTCTCAGAAGTGAATCTGGAGTTAAATCAAGAGCAAAAAGATCTCATCGGGGAGGGAGACGTTTCTCAGGAGCAGATTCAAGTAAATGGTCAGATGGAAGCCCTAACTGAGGAAGGAAAGGATAGATGTGTAATGGGTAATGGATTGGTGGCTAGTGCAGCTTGTAAAAGTGAACCTGAAATGGGTAACTGTGATTTGCTGGAAGTAGCTCAGTGTAGTGAAAAAAGCAGCAGCTTATTTGTTGGAAGTGGCAATGTGCCTGGTAGAGAAGGTTTGGAGGAGCCTAGGCAGCCTTGTGAGCTGATGGCTTTATCTGGTCAGCAGTTTGGGAAGGCAGAAATAGTGGAAAATGAGTGTCCCTATCCCTTACCTGTTTCCTCTGTGGAAAAATGTGACAGTGAAGGTAATGTGCCTGTGTCTGTCAGGGGTATTGACTTGCCTGTGGAGGAAGCTACCTCAGTCTCCAAGCAGTTATCTGTGAACAGCCTTGTGTGCTGGGACAAGGGAAAGGAAATCCCAAGCTGTGTGTCTGGTGAAGGAGAATGTGTCTCTGGCTCTTCTGTGTCTGTGGAGCAGACAGAAGGTGCCTTTCAGCCTGTGATGGTTGAGAATAGTTCAGTTGTCTCAGAGTTGGTTGCAAATACAGCTAAAGCCCAGGAAGGGAATGGTCCTAAATTTGTGTCTGCTGGGGAGTATGGCACTGTAACTAGGTTGCATCCAGTTAGTGTCTTAGCAAAATCCCAGAGATCAGACAATTCTGGTGCTTGTAGTTTGCCAGTTGTTAATGTGTGGTTGGAAAAGGGTGTAGCAACTCTGTCTAATCAGGGTGATACCCTATCCAGGGCACAAGGAGAGCAAAAAGGTGATTTAATTGTGTTACCTACTGACAGTTTGAGAACTTGTAGCAAGAAGGAAAAGATTGCTGAGCTTGTTCATGGCCAAGGGAAGGAGAATGCTTCTAACCTGTTATTTAGAAAATCTATAAGTTTGCCTGAAAAGCAATTGTGTAGGAATCTGCCAGATGGGCCAGAGGTGATTCTGGATATAAGTGAGACCCAGAAAGAGTCTGTGGGGGCTCAAGAAAGTGTCCCTGGGTGAAGCAGGGAAGGGCAGAGTTTCTGTGAGAGGTGAATTGCTGCTTAGAGAAGCTGCTAAGGAAAGAAATCCTCATGGTAATCTGTGCAAGCAGTTTGGTACAACTAAAGGGTGTGGAAGTGATTTAATCAAGGAAGTTTCAGTTCCTAACAGCCAGAAATTTTCTATTGTAAATGGATCCACTGACTTTCCTTTTGAAAAATCCAGTGTGAACAGCTTTGAGATGGTCTCAGATGGAGTAAAAGTTGTTAAGGAATTTAAACAGCCCTATGACCAAGTGTCTGGGTTTGGCCAGCTTGTTAGGAAGACAACGGTGTTGGGACAGGACTGACTCCATGCTAATTTTGTAAGTGAGCAGTCTGTGCTTCAGGGTCTGAGGAGAGATTTGGTTACTAGTGTTTCAGAGCAGAACAGTTTTATGGCCAAATGCTTGAGGATGCAGGGGAGAGCAAGCAGACTCTCACCCTCCGACTATTTGAATTTGTGTGGTATCTCTGTAAAACAGGGTCCAGCCTTGGAATGGGTAGCAGCTGAAAATCTAAAAGCTAGTGTCTGTGTTGATGCAAATTACCTGACTGGGAGGGAGAAGAAAGACTTGCTAATAGCTGTTAGCACAGAGAGCCCACCCCATAAGCCAGTGAATTCTACTAAGCAAGAGAAATCAGGGTGTGATCCTGCAGAAGGAGGAGGAAAGAGAAAACTGAATTTTACAAAGGGAAGCCGCAGGTTAACCCTAAAATGTCAAAACCCCTGTGGCATTGAGCCAAAGGTATGGCATGACAAACATAATTATAGATGGACACTTGCAATGAATTTGTTGTTATTGCTAATGGTAAATTTTGTAACTAGTGTAATGCTATTACCAACAACTGTAAAATGTACAATGTGCCTAATCTTTTGGAAAATCCCTTGAACATGTTAAGAGAAATATATGAGAACACACTTTATGTTAAAAGGCCTTGTTATACTGATGTTTCACTGCTAGTGCCTGTAAACAGTCTTGGAACTTTACACAGAAGAAAAGACATTCCAGACCTGAATGTGCTGTATGAAAAGAGAAACTGAGGCACACTACCATATTGCTTTCATGGCTAAATGCCAAGATTCCTACACTGTGAACAACATTAATAACTATGTTGATTTAATGTTAATTGGGTTCCAAACATTTGCCAGAGCTTGTATAGATAAAATAGCTAGTTTCTTTAGCTCTTGGCAAGATCATATGAAACATACAGGAATCCTGCTGCGAGAGCAGATCCAATCCACTATTATTTTAACCAAGTTTGGCCTCAAATTTGTAAAGAGAGTCAATCATGTTATTGAACATGAGTTTGGTAAAACATTTCTGTTCTACACTAATATGGCTTCCTACCCAGCACAAGCTGTAATAAGACAAAACCCAGGATGGGGAGCTTTTGGGATGCAGTCAGTGATGTTGGTGTCATCCCTTCCTGCATCAATTTTGCGTTGGGGGTGTGATGTTATGAGTATAATATAATATGTCACTGAAAGGGGACAGGGCCAGAAAGAGTTAATTAACTCACCTCACCGACTGACCTGACCCATGGGTGAACATTACGGACTGGTTAGCAAGATCTGTAAATGAATAGAGCTTTGAAATGCAAGTCTGCATTGTTAGAGGTAGAAGGGTAGATGTTGGCTCAGGTCTTGGGATGTCAGCAAACAGGTCTTGTCTATTGCTATAGTTTTAATTCAAAGATCAAAAAGAGAATATTAGCATTTAAGATCATACTTGAGTGAAATAGTATTATTGTCCATATGTCTCTTTGAAGGTTGTGGTAACCTGTATCTGAACTGTTTAATGGATAAATTACTCTGTGCTAATAGCCAGGATGTTTGGGAGAAGGAGTTAAGCCTGTTGTTTTCTCAGGCTGAAAGGCTGCTAGAAATGTATAAGAAGCCTGGGACACGATCCTTCTTCATCTCAGATCTGCTTTGGGTTTCAAGAGGGGGAAACTTTAAGCCACAAGGATTGAGATCCCCAGTCACTGACTGGAGCCATCCTGAATCTGGAAATTGGACTATAACGTAGAGACTATTTCTAAAAGGACTTTTGGCAACTACAAGCTCACCTCTACTATGTATCTAAATCTCAAGAATTGAATTCAAGTCTGTATGTGTATGAGTCTTTTAACCAACACTCTCTCTCTTTTCTTTTCTAATAAATTTTAGCTTAGTTAATAAATATTGGCTATAAGCGTGTATTTTGGGTAAGATCTAAGTTGTAATTGCACCTGGGTATGTGGCTGATCCTTTGGGATTGGAAGAACCTTTTCTTTTATATAATGAAGTAAGATTTTCAGGAATCATCATCATATCTGACAGGTGTGTCTGGATGGAGGCCTGAGGCTGGGCACTTTAAGGGAACTGTGTTGTTTGGACTTCTAAGCAACCAGTGAGGTACTGTAGAAGCTCTTTTGTGCTGGTTGGTAAATCTAAGTATTGAAATAACCACCAGCATTTGGGGTTTGTCTGCCCTGTTTTGTTTGCAGTTCACCCTGATTGAGTGACCTCAGCTGGCTCCCACAGGCAGCACTGTCACACCGCCCCCGCTCGAACTGCCACTCCCCTCTCCTGTACCAGAGCTGGGGAGGGAACCCAGCCCCTCGCCCCCACTTGGGTGGCCACTCCCCAGTCCCCTGCTCGAGCTGGAGAGAGTACGCAGCGCCCCACCCCCACTGGAACTGCCACTCCCCAGACCCCTGGCAGAGCTGGGGAGGGAACCCAGCCCCCCGCCCCCGCTGGAACGGCCACTCCCCAGTCCCCTCCCACAGCTGGAGAGAGTACGCAGCGCCCCACCCCCACTAGAGCGGCCACTCCCCAGACCCCTGGCAGAGCTGGAGAGGGAAGCCAGTGCCCCTCCCCCGCTCTTACCACAACTCCCCAGGCCCATCCCAACCATTGGGGTGATCTGCCGAGGGATCCCTCCTTGGAGAAGCTGAGGGAACTTGCTGGCCACAGCGCTGCAAACCCCCTTGGGGAAGGCTGCAGGGACAGAGTCCTGTGGGAGAAGGGATTCCTGTACCGGGAATGGGCTCCCCAACGGGAAGTAGAAATGGGGGAAATCGGAAGGCAGCTGGTGGAACCCCAGGAATCCACAGGGTTCTTCCCTTTCGAGCTGCTGGATGGGAGGAGAGTGAGGGGACCCCTGAGCCTGGAAGGGGAGGATTGGGAGGAGAAGGGGGAAGACCCCCTGGGGGATCTCTTCCCTGAGGTGGGACCCAATCTCCCCGTCACGTGTTCCCTGTTCAGAGTCACTGGGAAAGCAGCCCAGAACCTGGAGAGAGAGGTCAAGGACCTGCTGGCTTTAGATGTGATCCAGCCTTTCAACAGCCCATTAGCCTCACCCATGGGGCTGATCCCCAAGGGAGACAGGATGATCTGGTTTAGTGGGGACCATCAAAAGCTTAAAGCCATCACAGTGTCCAATGCCTACCCCATCCCTAGGCCTGGGGAGATTCTAGACACGCTGAGGGGGATGGAGAACATGGCCCTGGCATACAATGACATGTGTGTTTTTAGCCAGACCTGGGAGGAACAGGTGTCCCAGGTGAAGAGGGGGCTGGGCTGCCTCAAGGAGGCAGGACTGACGGTAAAAGCTGAAAAGTGTAAGGTGGGGACGGCAGAGGTGTTGAATCTGGGCCAATAGGTGGGGAGCGGCTGCCCAAACCTAAAGCTGGCCAAAAGCCAAGAGGGGGAGCTCTGAACCAAGAAAGCCCAAATCGCAGCCCAGAGTGCTGGGAAAGACCCAATCCCAGTTTGAACCCCAGGGGTATTGGGGTGGCAAAAGGGTTCGGGCTGCATAATCCTTCCCACATGCTGCCTGTGAGTGCCATCAAGCACACCCGACCTAAGACCCCCACTGCTGATCACTGCCCCTTGCAGAGACCCCCCAGCCACTACCTCTCAGACCCCCCCACCCCACTCATTCCTTCTCCCTGCAGAGATCCCCCAGCCAGCCCCTCTCAGACCCCCCCCACTAATCGCCTCCCCCTGCAGAGACATCACAGACAGCTCTTCTCAGACCCCTGCTGCCTGGCATCTTCCCACAAACTCTTGTGTCCCGCACCCTCCCCCACATGTCCCGCCCCTCCCTGGTCCACCTCGCCCCCCACCCCGTCTGCATCCAAGCGCCCCCCACCCCACGTCCCGCCTCCCTGGCCCTGTGACCTGCCCCCTGCCCGGGTCCGACCTGCCCCCTTGCCTATTGACTTGCCCCGCCCCAGGGTCCAACCGCCTCCCGACCCACATCCCGCCCCTTCAGGTCCGACCACCCCGCATCCCACAACCTCAGATTCGACCGGCCCCTGTGTCCCCCATTCCCCCTGTCCTGCTCCACACTCTCTTCACGTAACCTCTGTCATGGACTCACAGATCGTGCCCACCTGTGGCCCCGTGTGGTCCATGGGGGGGGGTGCCCCTTTCAGTGTGACAGCCTTTCTCTGGGGTCCACTCTCACTCTGGGTCAGGCCCCTTCACTTCCTGGAGCTGCACCTCTCTGAGCTTTAGCACTTCTGTCTCTGCTGTGGGCCCCTCAGGGAGTCCACATGCTCTGGACCCCCCAGACCTCCTCACCCCTGAAGAGGTTGATGCCTCCTGTTCTCTAGCCCAGAGTGACTCTCAGCCAGCATAAAACAGGAGGGTTTATTGAGAGTTGAACCCAGCACAGGAAACTCTCAGGGCCTCAGGCCAGGCCTCCCTTAGCTCAGCACATCCCAGTCTCCCTGCAGCCAGGTTGTGTGACGAAGTGGGACTGTTCTTACTGTGGTCTGTGAATACTGTGTTGGTGCCTCAGTGTCCCCATGGCAGTTCTTAAGTATCTAGCAAAGCAAAGGGCCAGTTCACCGAAATGCCTGGCACTCTGTCTCCTAGCCACTGATGGCCTGGGCCCCTCCACTGCAAAGGTGCCAGCTGAAAGTGTTGGAGACAAAGGGATCAGGTGACCTCCTGGACCAGGGAAAGCAACTGAGAGAGGAGGAGGGGCTGGAGGGGGTTTGGCAGTCTGGAGCTGGCTGCGGGAGGAAGGGAAGGACAGACAGGACTCTGATCCCCCACCCCAAATGGGGCTGTGGTGCTCCTGGGGCCCCAAGATGGACCTAATGCGGGGGATCCTGTTGTCTGGGCCTGCAAGACCTGTCTTGGACTGTGTTCTTGGCGTCTAAACAAACCTTCTGCTTTACTGGCTGGCTGAGAGTCCTGGTGAATCGCAGGAAAAGGGGTACAGGGCCCCGACTCTGTGACAACTGGTGGCAACGGCGGGATTTACTGCACCCCGGGGACGGCGCTTCCTGCGGTAAGTGACTGGGGAGCAGGAGAACAAAGGGGGACTGACAAGGACCAGGTGGGCTGAAGAGTCAGAGAGAGACGGGGTCAGGGGGTGATTAACCACTGGGAGTGTGTGACCAGAGAGAAGGACTTTGCAGTAACAGGGTCCCCCAGGGGGATTGCACGAGCTGTCCCAGGGGCAGAGGAGTTTGCAGCTCGACCCTAGCAGATAGGGGGTGACCGGAAAAAGGGCTGGTGCATGAAGGGTCTCCCTGGAACCGGTGGAAGCTGAGAGCACAGGCCGGCGAGTGGCCAGCAGGAAGATGTATGCTAATCGCCTTAAGAAAGACCTGGTGGAGCTGTGCAAGCAGAGGGGGCTGTGCATTGGGAGGTGCACCAAAGAAGAGCTAATTGCCCAGCTGGAGGAGAAGGATCGCTTGGGTGAACGGAGCTCGGTCCATGAGGGAAGCTGCCCAGCGGACGCAGCGTGGGCCCCGGGGCCTGACATGGCTAGGAGAGGCCAGACTACTGCCGAGGACACGCCGAGACCCTGCCCATCTATACCTAGGAAAAGGTTGGGGGAAGCCTAGTGAATACCGAGGGCACCCTGACCCTGGCGGCTAGCAGGGGATCGTCCCGGCGGAGCGCCCCGTCCCTGGAATAGATGTGGATGGAACATGACAGGGAGCTGAGACGAGAAGAGCTTGAGTTAAGGAGGCAAGAATTGGAGGAGTGGGAGAACCAGTGTAAATATGAGGAGAACCAGCGCCAGCATGAGCGGGAGTAGTAGGAGATCCAGCATAAGCATGAGCTGGAGCTGGCCTGGCTGAGGAGCAGCAGGGCCCCGGCTCCGGCGAGTGAGGGGGGACCCAAGCCTACAAAGAGCTTTGATAAGTGCTTCCTGGTCCGGCGTAAGGAGGGGGAGGACATAGACACCTTCCTGATGGCCATTGAGAATGCCTGCGAGCTGCACAGGGTTGACCCTGCAGACAGGATCTCATTTCTCACCCCCTTACTGGACTCCACAGCTGTGGAGGTGTACAGCCAACTGAAAGGGGAGGAGGCAGGGGACTACGAGCTGTTCAAACAGGCCCTGCTCCGCGAGTTTGGGCTGACTTCTGAGATGTACCAGAAAAAGTTCCGGAGTCAGCGTAAAACCCGTGAGGTCACATACCTACAACTGGTCAATCGGGCGCAGGGGTATGTCTGCAAGTGGACAGCTGGGGCCCAAACGAAAGAGGACCTGCTTGACCTATTCATACTGGAGCACCTGTACAAGCAGTACCCGTCCGACCTGAGGCTGTGGTTGATGGACCAGAAGCCAGAGAACCCGCAGCACGCAGGCCAGCGGGCCAACCAATCTGTGGACAGTCAGGCAGGGGAAAACAGGGGGGAGTCTTGAAGGAGCAGGCCTGCCTCAACGAAGAGGGAGAGTCACCATGGGACCTCCCAGCGCGGGCCTATGGAGAACCCCCACCAAAAGGGAACATCCAGCATCAGGTCCATCCGTCCCACTAGAGGGGACCCATGAGACATGGGCTGCTATCACTGTGGCCAACAAGGCCACATATGGGCCCAGTGCCCCAAGCTCAGGGACAGACCGAGGAGACCCAACCCGCAGAGGGTTGACTGAGTAAAGACCCAGTCGGATGAGGGGCAACATTCCCAGGAAAGGGGGGCTGGCAGCATACCACAGGTGAAAGAGGGAGGAGGTCCCCATATCAGCTCCTCTGGGGGGCTGGATGCTCCAGGCTCTGAGTTTTTGGTTTACAGGGTGGGAGCGGGTTTACAGGGTGGGAGCCCCTCTGGAGAGCGTGCCTTGTTTCCCTGGAGGTAGATGGGAGGAAGGTCACTGGGTACTGGGACATGGGTGTAGAGGTGACGCTGGCCCAGTCCGAGGTGGTGGCCTCAGATCGGATGGTGCCCAACACCTTCCTGACCCTGATGAGTGTGGGTGGGACCCCATTCGAGGTACCCGTGGTGAAGGTACACCTGAAGTGGGGGGCCAAGGAGGGCCCCAAGGACGTGGGGATAGACCCACATTTGCCCACGGAGGTGATAATGGGGGGGCCCTGGAGGTCTGGCCAAGCAACGCCCGGGGTGCCCTGGTTGTGACCCGTAGTCAGAGTCAGCGCAGGGCACAGGGCCCTGACAACGGGGAAGGTACTCTGCCCGACGCGCAGGACCCTAACCTGATGGGAAGGGATCGCCTAGGAACACGGCTCAGAGAGGCTGCGGCCTCAGACCCAGCCGACGAGAGAGAGCAGGTCCCCATCCCTGTCCCAGCTGCTGAGTTCCAGGGCGACTTGCAGAAAGATCCCTCCTTGCAGAGACCAAGGGACCTGGCCGACCTCAGTGCGGTACAGTCCATGAGGTGAGGTTGCAAGAAGAGGTGGCTTCCATCCCCAGCTCTGGGAGGGGCCTGGGGAGTGGCGGTTCCAGCGGGATGGGGCGCTGGCATCCCTCCCCAGCTCTGGGACGGGAGTGGAAAGTGGCAATTCCAGCGGGGGAGGGACACTGTGGAGTCCCTCCCTAACTCTGGTGGGGGAGTGGGGCGTGTTTTTCGAGCATTGGCAGGGCACTGGCTTCCCTCTCCAGCTCTGGGAGGGGCGTGGGGTGTGGCCGCTCGAGTGGGGGTGGGGACTGGCTTCCCACCAGAGATCTGGGATGGGAGCGGAAAGTGGCGATTCGAGTGGGGGCGGGGCACTGGCTTCCCTCCCCAGCTCTGGAAGGGGCCTGGGGAGTGGCATTTTGAGAGGAGGAGGGGAGTTGCCTTCCCTCCCCAGCGCTGGCAGGGGCCTCGGGAGTGGTGGTTCGAGTGGGGGAGGGGAGTTGCCTTTCCTCTCCAGCGCTGGCAGGGGCCTGGGGAGTGGCGGTTCCAGCAGGGGCGAGGGGCTATCTTCCCTCCCCAGCTCTGGGAGGGGCTTGGGGTGTGGCTGCCCGAGCGGGGGTGGGGGGCTGGCAATCCCTCCCCAGCTGTGAGAGAGGCCTAGGCAGTGGCGGTTCGAGTGGGGGCAGGCAGCGAGCTCCTTGCTTTAGTCACAGCCTCAGAGCCAGCGTGAGCCCCCTCTCCGGTGTGCACGGGGGGCGGGGAGCATCTCTCCCTCCCACTCAGCCCCAGGGGGCTGGTTACAGGTAGGCAGGTATCCTGAGCCCAGCAGCCCCTCCCCCCTGCCAGCAACGTCATTTGCATTTTCACTGACCATTTCTGTCTTACCCAATTGGTTCCCTGGATTTGAATTCAAACCCTCGGCCGTTACAGGAGCGGGGCCTGGATCCTGTCCCAAAGAGACACAGTCACCCCCCAACAGGGCCTCCCAGCTGATATCCTGGAGAACCCCAACAACCAGCCAGCCAGACCCCTCCTGGGTCTACACAGGGATCCGGGCCATAGGCAGGGCGAGGGGCTTCACCTCGGGGACTGTCACCCAGGTTCCACAGCCTCTCAGCATCTGTAGCTGCATCACCACAGTTCTCTCTGTCCCAGGCTCTCGCCAACCCGGCCTGTTTCCCCACTGACTCTTGGGCAGCCCCCTATGTCTATCAGCTCCCACCATCCCCAGTTAATGCTGCTGCTGCTTCTCCTGCAGCTTTTCCTCTTGCTCTTGGTCTCTCACAATTCTCTCGCACTCTCAGGCTCTGCTCCCATCCCATACGTCTCCGATCCCCTGATGGGGAACCCGATTGTGAAAACCATCATCTGGTTGGGGACCAGACTCTCGGGGATGCCTGGCTGCTGCTCCAGGTGCTCCCAGATCCTTTTGTAGCCCCATCTGGGTCAGGAATCTGCTCCTCAGACGTGTCCTTCTCCTCCCACTCACGATTAACTGTGCCTTGGTGAACTTCCCTGTGCGTAACCCTCTCGTTGTGCCCAGGATCACAACGTCCTTCTCAAGGAGATGGTGATAGGCCATCACTTCACCGTTCCCAAGTGGCTCTGGACTGACAGGCCTGTGTGCTCTTGGCTCCCTCATGGTTTCCAGGAAGAACCCCTGGTGTGCCAGCCCTTCTCGTGGTCACCACCTCTTTGCCAGGGTCGACCTGCAGACTCCTCCGCCCCTGGGACTGCTCCTGCCATCCCCATGGGAACCCTGCTACTGCTAAAATCCTCTGTCCCAGGAGAGAGCGGCAAGCTCCTCCGCCCCTGAGACTGCGCGCTGCAGTCGTCAGGGGGATCCTGTTACTCCAACAGTCCTTCACGCTGGTCACACGCTCCCAGAGGTTAACCGCTTCCTCAAACCGTCCCTCTCTGAGCCTTCAGCACGCCTGGTCCTCATTATCCCCCCTTTGTTTTACTGCTCCCCAGTCACTTACTGCAAGCAGCACCATTCACGGGGTGCAGTACATCCCGCCGCTCCCACCAGTTGTCACAGAGTCACCGGGCGATGCTCTGGAACTGCTCCCCATAAAGCCAGTCAGGACTTTGAGGAGCCTCCTCTACCTTGGAGCAGACTTGTTTAGGGCAAGAATCTCACACATCTACACCTCCTGGGTCTCTCCTTGGAGCATTCAGCATCCTCTGACCCTCCGTGCGCTTCCCCCAGCGAGTCTGCCCAGGAAAGGTCCATTCGGGGGGGGTATCAAGGTTTTTTCCCCACTTTGAACTTAAGCGTCCAAAAAGTGGGGACCTGTATGATCACTTTTAATCTTAATTATCAGCTTAAATTTGGTATGCTGCCACCAGCCAAAAATATGGTGTTTGGCACACTTCCTGTTCCTCCAAAACCTTCTCTGGGGAACCCAAGACCCAACCCCCTTGAATCTGAACACAAGGAGAAATTAGCATTGCCCCTCCAGTCTTTCTCCCCCCAGACTTTCCCCTCCCTGGGTTACCCTAAGAGGCTACACTGATCCAAACTCCTTGGATCTTAAAACAAAGAGGAATTAACCTCCCTCCCCTTCTTTTCCCCCCACCAATCTCTGGTGCGTTCAGACCCAATCCCCTTGGGTCTTAAAACAAGGAAAAAATCAATCAGGTTCTTAAAATAGAAAGCTTTTAATTAAAGAAAGAAAAGGTAAAAATTATCTCTGTAAAATCAGGATGGAAAATGTTTTACAGGGTATTCAGATTTATAAAGCCCAGAGGGACCTCCTGCTCCCCTTAGCTTGAGATTCAAAGTTACAGCAAACAGAGGTAAAAATCCTTCCAGCAAAAGACACATTTACAAGTTAAGAAAACAAACATAAGATTGATCCATGTTTCCTGGCTATACTTACTACTTTGAAACATGAGAGACTGATTCAGAAAGATTGGAGAAAACCTGGTTGCACGTCTGGTCCCTCTTAGCTCCAAGAGCGAACAAAGAACAAAACAAACAGCACAACAAAGACTTCCCTCCACCAAGATTTGAAAGTCTCTTCTCCCCAGATTGGTCCCCTGGTCAGGTGTCAGCCAGGTTCACTGAGCTTCTTAACCCTTTACAGGTAAAAGAGACATTAACCCTTAACCATCTGTTTATGACAGGAGAGAAGCCAGCGCCCCCCCCCGCTGGAACCACCACTCCCCAGGCCCCTCCCAGAGCTGGGAACGGAAGTCCGTGCCCTGCCCCCGCTGGAAGTGCCCCTCCCCTGTATCCTCCCAGAGTTGGGTGGGGAACCCAGTGCCCCTCCCGCTCTCGAACGGGCCCTCCCCAGTCCATTCGCAGAGCTAGGGAGGGAACACAGCGCCCCACTTCCGCAGGAACGGCCACTCCTCAGTCCCCTCCCAGAGCCGGGGAGGGATGGCAGCGCCCCATGCCACTGCAACGCCCGCCACCCAGTCCCCTTGCATAGCGGGGCAGGGGAGTCAGCGCCCCGCCCCCGCTGGAACGGCCGCCCCCCAGTTCCCTCGCAGAGTCGAGGAGGGAAGGCAGCGCCCTGCCCCAGTTGGTAGGGCCGCTCCCCAGTCCCCTTGCAGTGCTGGGGAGGGAAGGCACCACCTCTCCTGTGATGATGCTGTTCTGGCAGGACCCAACTGAGAGTGCCAATTCAGGACCAATTGCTTAAGCAGGGCAGTTACGGCCCTAAACTGGGGTTTTTCCACCTCTAAGGCAAACCAAACCAGCCAGACAAAAATGACTTCGGTTTCACCCCACTGGCTAACCACAAGTCACACGAGCAATTTCCTTAGACACTCCAGTCTCCCAGTATCACCACCAGTGCCACCTGTCCTGGGGAAGAGTGTTTTATGAAAACCAACACCCCAATGAAAGAAAAAAAATGTTCTCTTGATCCCAAAGGACCAAGCCCCAGACCCAGGTCAATATGCACATCAGATCTTACCCACAAATCACGCTGTTGCCAGTCCTTTAGAATCTAAAATCTAAGGGTTTATTCCTAAAAGGAAAAAGATAGAGATGAGAGCTAGAATTGGTTAAATGGAATCAATTACATACAGTAATGGCAAAGTTCTTAGTTCAGGCTTGTAGCAGTGATGGAGTAAACTGCAGGTTCAAATCAAGTCTCTGGAACATCCCCAGCTGGGATGGGTCATCAGTCCCTTGTGGAGAGCTTCAGTTTGTAGCAAAGTCCCTCCAGAGGTAAGAAGCAGGATTGAAGACAAGATGGAGATGAGGCCTCCACCTTATATAGGCTTTCCCAGGTGTAAGAATCTCTTTGTTCTTACTGTGGAAAATTACAGCAAAAAATTGAGTCTGGAGTCACATGGGCAAGTCCCTACATACTTTGCTGAGTTACAAGGCGGATCTGCCTTCTCTCAATGGGTCAATTGCATAGCTGATGGTCCTTAATGGGCCATCAAGCAGGCTAGTCAGAGCTACCACCAACTTGTCTGGTGAATTTAAAATTTAAAATACAGACAGTATAGAGCCATTACTCATAACTTCAATTATAACGCGATTCCTACATATAGACACTATAATTTTAACCAGTCACCCATAATCTGGTCTTAGACACCTTATATGACCCCCTCTGCACAATATTTGGTGCCAGATTATATCCATAACGTCACACCTCCCCAGCTCTGCGAGGGGCCTGGGGAGCAGCTGTTGAAGTGGGGCCAGGGAACTGGGTTCCCTTCCCTGCTCTGGGACGGAACTGGGGAGCGACCATTCGAGCGGGGGTAGGGGGCTGGGCGCTGGGTTCCCTGCCCAGCTCTGGGAGGGGAGTGGGGAGTGGCAGTTCCAGCAGTGGCCAGGAACTGGCTTCCCTCACCAGCTCTGGGACAGGCATGGGGAGGGGCGGTTGCAGTGGGGTAGGGGGGCTGGGCTCCCTTGCCAGATCAGGGAGGGGTGTGGGGAGGGCGGTTGGAGCAAGGGCAGGTGGCTGGGTTCCCTCACCAGCTCTGGGAGGGGCGTGGGGAAGGGCGGATGGAGCAGGGGCAGAGGTAGGGTACCAGCTATGGTAGGGTCATGGGAGGGCGGTGGGCGGGGCTGGTTTCCTCACCAGCTCTGGTAGGGTCATGGGAGGGGCGGTTGGAGCAGGGTGGAGGCTGGGTTCCCTCACCAGCTCTGGGAGGGGCATGGAGAGGGGCGGTTGGAGCAGGGGTGGAGGGCTGGGTTCCCTCGCCAGCTCTGGGAGGGGCGTGGGGAGGATCGGATGGATTGGGTGCGGGCGGCTGGGTTCTCTCCCCAGCTCTGGGAGGGCAGTGCAGTCTGGTGGTTAGAGTGGGGGTGGGGGGCTGGGTTCTCTCCCCAGCTGTGGGAGGGGAGTGGGGAGTAGTGGTTAGAGTGGGGGGGTTGGGGGCTGTGTTCTCTCCTCATCTCTGTTAGGGTAGTGAGGTCTGGTGGTTAGAGTGGGGTTGGGGGGGCCGGGTTCTCTCCCCATCTCTGGGAAGGGATTGGTGTGTAGTGGTTAGAGCGGAGGTCAGGGGCTGGGTTCTCTTCCCAGCTCTGGGAGGGAAGTGGGGTGTAGTGGTTAAAGCGGTGGTGGTGGGGGGCTGGGTTCTCTCCCCAGCTCTGGGAGGGGAGTTGGGAGTAGTGGTTAGAGCGGTGTGGGAGGGGGCTGGGTTCTCTCCCGAGCTCTGGGAGGAGAGTGGGTACTAGTGGTTAGAGCAGGGTCGGGCGTGACGGGTACTGGCAGCGCAGTGACTGGGGAGCTCAGCAGGGAGCTCAGGGGTCTGTGAGTCAGCAGTGAGGGGGCATCAGCAGCGCAGTGACTGGGGAGCTCAGCTTAGAGCCTAGGGGGCTGTGGCTTCGGAGTGAGGGGCACCAGTAGAGCTGGAGGGAACCCATGGTGCTGCTGGTCGAGAGTGAGGGGCACCAGCAGAGCTGTGACTCTGGAGGTCAGGACTGGGACAGTAGAGGCTGTGGGTCGGGATTGAGGGGCAGCAGCAGCGCAGTGACTGGGGAGCTGAGCACGGAGCCCAGGGGTCTGCGAGTCAGGAGTGAGGAGCACCAGCACATCTGTGAGCCTGGAGGTGAGTACTGGGATAGCAGAGGCTGTGGGTCGGGAATGAGGGGAACTAACAGCACAGTCACTGGGGAGCCTAGCGGGATGCCCATGGGGCTAGGGGTCAGGAGTGAGAGGCAGCAGCAGAGCTGGGGTGAAACTAGAGGGCTGCGGGTTGAGAGTGAGTGGCACTGGTAGCTCAGTAACTGGGCAACTCAGAGTAGAGCCCAGGGGGCTGCGGGTCTAGAGAGAGGGGCACCAGCAGAGCTGTGAGTCTGGAGGTCAAGACTGAATAGCAGGGGCTGCAGGTCGAGAGTGAGGGGCAACGGCAGCGCAGTGACTTGAGAGCTCAGCGGGGTGCCCAGGGGGCTGCGGATCAGGAGTGAGGGGCACCGGTAGAGCTGGAGGGATCCCAGGGAACTGCGGGTCAGGAGTTAGGAGCACAAGAAGAGCTGTGAGTCTGGAGGTTAGGACTGGGATACCAGAGGCTACGGGTCAGGAGTGATGGGCACTATCAGAGCTAGAGGGAGCCAAGGGGGCTGTGGGTTGGGAGTGAGGGGCAACAGCCGAGCTGTGATGCTGGAGGTCAGGACTGGGATAACAGGTGCTGCGGGTCGGGAGTGAGGGGCACCGGCAGCGCAGTGATTGGGGAGCCTAGCGGGGAGACTAGGGGGCTGTGAGTCCAGAGTGATGGGCAGCCATAGAGCTGGGGAGAACCCAGGGGGCTGTGGATAGGGAGTGAGGGGCACCGGTAGAGCTGGAAGGACCGAACTGAGCGAGGTCACTTTAGCCAGTGACCTGGGGAAGTTTGAACCCACCAACGTTCCCAGTATCTCTCGCCCAGTGGGGGCAGGCAGCGAGCTCCTTGCTCTGGTCACAGCCTCAGAGCCAGCGTGAGCCCCCTCTCCGGTGTGCAGGGGGGCGGGGAGCATCTCTCCCTCCCACTCAGCCCCAGGGGGCTGGTTACAGGTAGGTAGGTATCCTGAGCCCAGCAGCCCCTCCCCCCTGCCAGAAAGGTTATTTGCATTTTCACTGACCATTTCCATCCTAGCCAGTTGGTTCCCTGGATTTGAATGCAAACCCTCGGCCGTTACAGGAGCAGGGCCTTGATCCTGTCCCAAAGAGACACAGTCACCCCCCAACAGGGCCTCCCAGCCAATATCCTGGAGAACCCCAACGACCAGCCAAGCCCGACCCCTTCTGGGTCTGCACAGGGATCCAGGCCATAGGCAGGGCGAGGGGCTACACCCCAGGGACCTTCGCCCAGTTCTCTTTGTCCCAGGCTCTCGCCACCCCAGGCGTGTTTCCCCACTGACCCCTGGGAAGCTCCCTATTTCTCTCAGCTCCACCATCCTGAGTCAATGCTGCTGCTGCTTCTCCTGCCCCTTTTCCTCAGGATCTTGTTCTCTGTCATGGTCCTCTCGCTCTCTCGGACTCTGCTCCCATCCCATCTGTCTCTGATCCCCTGATGGGGAACCCGATCATGAAGACCCTCATCTGGTTGGGGACCAGACTCTCAGGGATGCCTGGTTGCTGCTCCAGCTGCTCCCAGATCCTCTTGTAGCACCAGCTGGGTCAGGAATCTGCTCCTCAGAGGGGTCCTTCTCCTCCAACTGCACGATTAACTGTGCCTTGGTGAACTTCCCCGTGCATAACCTTCTCTTTGTGCACAGGATCACAATGTCCTTCTCAAGGAGATGGTGATAGGCCATCACCTCACCATTCTCAAGTTGCTCTGGACTCACAGGCCTGTGTGCTCTTGGCTCCCCCATGGTTTCCAGGAAGAACCCCTGGTGTGCCAGCCCTTCTCGTGTTCTCCACCTCTTTGCCAGGGTCGAGCTGCAGACTCCTCCGCCCCGGGACTGCTCCTGCCATCCCCACGGGAACCCTGCTACTGCAAAAATCCTGTCTCCCAGGGGCGAGCGGCAAGCTCCTCCGCCCCTGGGACTGCTCGCTGCAGTCCTCAGGGGGACCCTGTTACTCCAACAGTCGCTGGTCACACACTCCCAGAGGTTAACCGCTCCCTGAAACCGTCCCTCTCTGAGCCTTCAGCACACCTGGTCCTCCTTATCCCCCCTTTGTTTTACTGCTCCCCAGTCACTTACTGCAAGCAGCGCCATTCACGGGGTGCAGTACATCCCGCCGCTGCCACCAGTTGTCACGGAGTCCCCGGGCGATGCTCTGGAACTGCTCCCCACAAAGCCAGTCTGGACATTGAGGAGCCTCCTCTACCTTGGAACAGACTTGTTCAGGGCAAGAAGCTCACACATCTTCACCTCCTGGGTCTCTCCTTGGAGCATTCAGCATCCTCTGACCCTCCGTGCATTTCCCCCAGCGAGTCTGCCCAGGCAGGGTCCATTCTGGGGGGGTATCAAGGTTTTTTCCCCACTTTGAGCTTTAGCGTCCAAAAAGTGGGGACCTGCATGATCACTTTTAATCTTAATTACCAGCTTAAATTTGGTACGCTGCCACCAGCCAAAAATATAGTGTTTGGCACACTTCCTGTTCCCCCAAAGCCTTCCCTGTGGAACCCAAGACCCAAACCCCTTGGATCTGAACAGAAGGAGAAATTAGCCTTCCCCCTGCTCTTTTCCCCCCCAGACTTTCCCCTCCCTGGGTTACCCTGAGATGCTAAACTGATCCAAACTCCTTGGATCTTAAAACAAAGAGGAATTAACCTTCCCCTCCTCCTTTCCCCCCCACCAATCTCTGATGCGTTCCTACCCAATCCCCTTGGGTCTTAAAACAAGGGAAAAAATCAATTAGGTTCTTATAAAAGAAAGTTTTTAATTAAAGAAAGAAAAGGTAAAAATTATCTCTGTAAAATCAGGATGGAAAATGTTTTACAGGGTATTCAGATTTATATAGCCTAGAGGGACCTCCCCCTGGCTTAGCCTGAGATTCAAAGTTACAGCAAACAGAGGTAAAAATCCTTCCAGCAAAAGACACATTTACAAGTTAAGAAAACAAACATAAGACTAATCTGCCTTTCCTGGCTATACTTACTATTTTGAAACATGAAAGACTGATTCAGAAAGATTGGAGAAAGCCTGGTTGCACGTCTGGTCCCTCTTAGCCCCAAGAGCGAACAAAGAACAAAACAAACAGCACAACAAAGACTTCCCTCCACCGAGATTTGAAAGTCTCTTCTCCCCAGATTGGTCCCCTGGTCAGGTGTCAGCCAGGTTCACTGAGCTTCTTAACCCTTTACAGGTAAAAGAGACGTTAACCCTTAACCATCTGCTTATGACAGGAGGGAACCCAGTGCCCTGGCCCCGCTGAAACTGCCACGGCCCAGGCGACTCCCAGAGCTGGGGAGGGAAGCCAGCGCCCTGCACCCGCTGGAACTGCCCCTCTTCTGTCCCTTTCCAGACTTGGGTCGGGAACATAGCGCCCCGCCCCCGCTCGAATGGCCACTCTCCAGTCACCTGCCAGAACTGGGGAGGGAAGGCAGCGCCCCTCCCCCGCAGGAACGGCTGCTCCCCAGTCCCATCGCAGACCTGGGAAGGAACCCAGAGCCCTGCCCCCACTTGATCTGCCTCTGCCCAGTCCCTTGGAAGAGCTGGGGAGGGAAAGCAGCGCCCCGCCCTCACAGGAATGGCTACTCCCCATTCACCTGGCAGAGCTGGGGAGGGAACCCAGCGAATCGCCCAGCCAGGAACGGCCAATTCCCTGTCCCCTCACAGAGCTGGGGAGGGAAGGCAGCACCCCACCCCCACATGAATGGCCACACTCCAGTCCCATCGTAGAGCTGGGGAGGGAACCCAGCACCCTGCCCCTGCAGGAACGGCCGCTCCCCAGTCTCCAAGCAGAGCTGGGGAGGGAACCCAGTGTCCCGCTCCCGCTTGAACTGCCGCTGTCCCGTCCCCTGGCAGAGCTGGGGAGGGAACCCAGCGCCCCACCCCCTGTTGTACAGACAAAACTACACAGGATCTTTTCAGGGGGCAAGACAAAGATACCACATTTATTATGATAACAATTTGATTTATGACTAATATCTTAATTCTTATACACACACATTATACCTAATACCTATACACAAACACACACACACACACACATAGAGCTTGGGTTCGTAGCTTGTGGCGGCTAACTGGCCAGGAAAGCCAGGCACAAGGACAAGCTGGATCTCTGTTGGGCAGGCACCGATGTCCTTCCATGTTGGCAGCAGAATGTTAACCAAAGTCTCTCATCTCACCCTTCTTTTTCATAGGCTTTTAGTTTGGATTCAAAGTTTATAGGTCTTGCTGTGTCACGCTGCCTCGGGGTTTGGATTGATCACCCATCAATTGCAGGCATGACTTTCAGCCTTGAACCTGGCTTGGATCTTCCTTCTGTTGTTCTGTTGTCCTTTTCTTTTTAGGGTGGATGCTTCTTACTTTGTTTAGGGCTGTTGTCTAGGTCTTCAGCCGTTGATATTTGAACTTTATCTCATCAGGACAGGCTGGGGCTGGAGGCTGATTCCGTCATCCATACATACCTCATTCACACATCTAAACTAAACTAAAAAGATTACAGCAGGGTTTGCAAAAATGAAGGTTGGAGGAAGCTTTTACAAAATGGAGTGAGTGTTTTAAAATGGGGTTTGAATTACAATATGGAACAGAAGTTACAGTGTAGGCAAGTGTAGTGTGGATGGTGAACAGAAGTTACATTAATAAATTAAAAACAATTTCATTTATCAGTTCTACATTGTCCCCCTTTTGACCCTTCAATCCAGGGGTATTGAATGGGTCACACTTTATGTAATTGTTTTAAGGCAGAACCAACATAACAGTTAGGGTTACTAATAGGACAATGAAAGGATGAAAAATTATATTTAGAACTGCTGACCAGGTGGGCTGCTTCTACAACACTTTGCCCCTTGAGTTATGACCATTACAGTAGTTGTTGACATTGTAGGGCAAGGTGATCTGTTGCAAACAAACCAAATAATTATACCTAGGTGAATATAACTAAACTTATTACAATTGACTAAACACCAGATATAACCTATACATAAATGAAAACAATTATAGTTATAATAATTGGGAATACAATAAAACCATTACAATTATTGGGTACATTGACATATAAAATGAGGACCAAGTTTGATGCAGCAATAGCCATCAAACAATAAAAGTTACTGAAGTCAGGACCTTTTTAAGCACACACAGCAAATAAGATTTTTAGGAGGACCACAGTTGTCATGCAAGGTTAAGCTGATTTGGACTTAAACTAACATTTTGTTGCTAAAATGTTGCAGAATCACCTATTTTTAACAGTTGTTCTCAAGAAGTTTCTGGGGACCTGAAAGATGGGGCCCTACAATTATGGGCCAAGGTTTAAGAAGTTATGAGGGCCCAAGAACTACCCTTTAGGGCTTGGGGGAGTAGAACCAGAGTGCATAGAGGAAAGTGTGGAATTAACAATATAAGCAAATGTAACTAACAATACAAATGTATCAATAACAAAAATTAACAACAAAATGACTATTAGATAACCTAACAAAAAATAAACCTGATGCCCTGGGGAGCAAAGTTTTTTGGACACAAGTGATGATTGCTAAGTTGGATGGACTTGTGGGAAGTAGAGAGAGGAAAAGACATTTGTCCTGTCTAGTGTAGTATTTCTTTTTTTTTTCTGGACCCAATGCTAGCACAGGACACCACTAGAGACAGACACAGAACATGCAACACAGAACATGCAACACAGACTTTGTCGCGACACTATAACCATAGTATTTTATAACTCTTCAGCTGGTATCAGCTCTCCTGATGTTCTGGTTCACAGCCTGAAAAATAGAAGCTTAGAAACAGTGGTTTCCCCAGGAATTGAAATTAGGGGGGATGTTCGAATTTACAGGGGGGGTGTCAGGTCCAATGAGATATATAAAAGAGATATGAATAAAGTAAATGTTTTGTTAGGATTATGCAAATTTAACATAAGGAAAATGCAAGTTACACCAAAACACATAACAGATCTAGATTTCTAAAAAAAAATAATTAAAAAATGTATTTAATTTAAATTGACTTTTGAAAAGTAAGCCATCATGGGATAAGAGGGCAGTCCTCTCATGGATCAGTAACTGGTTAAAAGATGGGAAACAAAGGGTAGGAATAAATTATCAATTTTCAGAATGGAGAGAGATAAATAGTGGTATCCTTGAGGGATACCAGTACTCCCCAGATAAATAGTGGTATCCTTGGGACCAGTACTGTTCAACAAATTCATCTGGAAAAATGGGTAAACAGTGAGGTGGCAAAATTTTCAGATGATACAAAACTATACAAGATAGTTAAGTCCCAGGTAGACTGCGAAGAGCTACAAAGGGATCTCACAAAACTGGGTGACTGGGCAACAAAATGGCAAATGAAATTCAATGTTGATAAACGCAAAGTAATACACATTGGAAAGCAATCTTAATTATACATACAAAATGATGGCATCTGAATTAGCTGTTAACGCTCATGAAAGAGATCATGGAGTCATTGTGGATAGTTCTCTGAAACATCCACTCAATGTGCAGCAGCAGTCACAAAAGCAAACAATGTTGGGAATCATTAAGAAAGGGATAGATAATAAGACAGAAAATATCACATTGCCTCGATATAAATCCATGGTACGCCCACACCTTGCATACTGTGTACAGATCTGGTCACCCATCCTAAAAATATATATATTGGAATTGGAAAAGGTACAGAGATGGGCAACTAAAATGATCAGGGGTATGAAACAGGAGGAGAGATTAAAATGACTGGGAATTTTCAGCTTAGAAAAGAGATGACTAATGGAGATATGACAGAGGTCTACAAAATCCTGACTGGTGCGAAGAAAGTGAATAAGGAAATTTTATTTAATCCTTCACATAACAGAAGAACTAGCAGTCACCCAATGAAATTAATAGGCAGCAGGTTTTAAAAAAAACAAAAGGAAGTACTTCTTCACACAATATAAGGTCAACCCAGGGAACTCTTTGCCAGGGGATGCTGTGATGACCAAAACTATAACAGGATTATAAAAAGAACTAGATAAATTCCTGGAGAACAGGTCCATCTGTGGCTATTAGCCAGGATGGGGAGGGAGGCAATACCATGCTCTGAGTGTCCCTAGCCTGTTTGCCAGAAGCTGGGAATGGGCAACAGGGGATGGTCACTTGATGATTACCTGTTCTGTTCATTCCCTCTGAAGCACCTGGCATTGGCCATTGTTATAAGACAGGGTACTGGGCTATATGGACCATTGGTCTGATCCAGTATGACCATTCTTATGTAAAAATGAATGATAATAATAAAAATGTTTAGTACAGAAACTCCCCAATATAATGACCTCCCAAGATAGCAACAATGTGAGATAACAACCTAGGCAAATAATGCATTTCAAAAATCTTGGCCTACTAGGAAACATATTTATATAAGTTTCCATTCCCAGTCACAAATCTAGCATTCAGGAGCAAAGTGACTAAAATATAGTCCAAGAAACAAATGTTTATTTAACACGCCCCTCACTTTTCCCTCCAGCGCACTCCACTCACCGGTGTTGTCCTTGGTCAGTGGAGACTCAGAGTTCAGAGGTGCTTTCTAGTGAGTACACCTGCCAGGTGGGGGACAAGAAGGCACCTTGCTCGTTCCTCCAGCTGCTCACTGTTCGCTCTGGCCACGTCTGTTCATTGTGCCACTGTTCACTCCACCACTCTGTTGCCAATGGCCCTGCGCAGTCACCTTCTGCTGCCACCTGCCACTGTGACCTCTGCGAGTTGGTCTCTTGAGGTTCCACCAGCTCTCAGTCATTTCAGCTGAGCTCTCATTGGGGGAGCCTCGCTGCTAGTGCAGTCTGGACTGTCTCTTCCACAAAAACGCTGTCCCACAGGAACACTGGCCCCACAACAGGACTAAGCACTTAGACCTGATTGTCAGTGATTTCAGCTGCAGTGGTCAGTTAACAGAACAAAAGACTCTCTATGGAGCCTAATCAGCTCTGTCTTTAAACAGTGGAGAGGGACAGGTCCCCACCCTCTCTCTTGATGTCTTCAAATCATCACAGGCTACAGTTCTACTGCCCTTTACTCAAACAATAAGAACAACATTTCATCCCCCATTCCCCCCACATTCAAGTGGTTTGTAACCCAACCCCAGCCAAAATCTAGCACTTGGACAACTCAGCTCTGTTTGCTGGATACCTAGGTAGATTAGGTGTGAATGTAAATAGAATCTAGCCCTGAAGCCTTTCCCTGCAGCCCCAGCTCATCACTAGCTGTCACGGAGAGCTCATTTAGACTTTGCTTACAAATCATCATTTGAAATTAATAGGTTGGCCAACACCACCGAAATGAATGCACTGGCATCATAAAAAACAGCTGTATAAGGAAGCAAGGAAGCTAGTCTATGTTCATACTTTTCAAATCTATTATACTTTTTCAGACACACATATTTTATCATACACTGTATAAGCTTTTAAAGTGTGTATTAATGTTTCAGTTTAAATTCAGATTTCCAAACAGTCAGTGAATTGGTATGTAACTAGCTCACAAAACTGGGGGGTGGGGAGGAGCAGGGAAATCACTGTTAATACTTCATTGCGGTTTTACCTTTTTTGCTTGCTAAACTCCCTCCCAACTTTGAGGGGGCCCAGAGCCCAGTATTGAGTCTGAGCTGAAACATCTACATTGCAGATTTACCACCCCACAGCCAAAGCCTTGGGAGCCTAAGCTGGCATGGGGCAGTGTCATAACATTTTTTCCCAGATCTGGACCTTAGCGTCCAAAATATGGGTGTTAGCATGAAAACCTCCAAGCCTAGTTACCAGCTTGGACCTGGTATCGCTGCCACCAGCTAGGAATTATACAGTGCCTAGCTCACTGTGGTCTCCCCAAAACCTTCCCTGGGGGATCCCCAAACTCAGATGCCTTGAGTCTTACAACAAAGGGAAATAACCCCCTCCCCTTGTTTCCTTGTTACTTCCTCCCAGGCTCCCCTCCCTGGATGACCCTAGGAGATTCCCTGCTTCCAATCCTGGAAACACAAGTACCGAGAGATCTAATCTCTCTTCCCCCCTCACCCTGAGGGTATGCAAAGTCAGGCTTAGTAAATCTAACACAAAGAGATTTTTCCCCCTGACTTCTTCCTCCCACCAATTCCCTGGTGAGCTGCAGACTCAATTCCCTGGAGTCCCCACTAAAGAAAAACTCCAACAGGTCTTAAAAAGAAAGCTTTATATAAAAAGAATGAAAAAGGACATAAAATATAGTCTCTGTAATAAGGTGACAATATACAGGGTCAATTGCTTAAAGGAAAAAAATGAATAAACAGCCTTATTCCAAAAGAATACAATTTAACACATTCCAGCAACTACACACATGTAAATACAAAAGAAAAACAATATAAACCTATTGTCTTACTATTCTTGTACTTACAACTTGGAAACAGAAGATTAGAAATCCTGGAGATAGAAATATCGAAATATCACTCTCAGAGCCGAGAGGGCACAGACACAAGACAAAGAACAAAGAACTCACACCCAAAACTTCCCTCCACCCAGATTTGAAAAAGTTTTGTTTCCTGATTGGTCCTATGGTCAGGTGTTTCAGGTTCCGTGTTAACCCTTTACAGGTAAAAGAACATTAACCCTTAGCTATCTGTTTATGACAGGCAGCCTTCGGTGATTCATTGCAGTCTGGACATAGCATAGCATTATGTCTACGTTGTCATAAACACACTCAAGTCACTATTCTCAAACCCTGGGTCAGTTGATTCAGGCTTGTGGGGCTTGTGCTGCAGGGTTATAAAATTACAGTGTAGACACTTGGGCTTGAGCCCAGCCTCCAAGACCCCATGAGGGGTGAGGGTCTCTGAGCCTGAGCTCCAGTCTGAGCCTAAATGTCTGCACTGCAGTTTTTAGCCTCACAACCTGAGCCCCAGAAGTCCAAGTCAGATGATCCAGGCCAGCTGGGCCACAGGGCTTTTATCACAGTATAGATGCCCTCTCAGAATATGTCTACATTGCAATGTAAGCCCAGGGTTAGCAGAAGTCATGTCAGCAGCCCCAACTCATAAACCTAAACTACAAGGAAAAGACCCACCCCCAAATAAGCTGGGCAGTGTCCTTCTCTCTACGGTTCGTAAGTCCAGCAACCAAAAGTCCTTTAACATGAGCCATCCTCATAGACTCATAGGTCAGAAGGGACCAATCTGATCATCTAGTCTGACCTCCTGCACAAGGCAGGCCACAGAACCCCACCCATCCAATTTTATAACAACCCCTATCCCAGGATCGAGTTATTGAAATCTTCAAAATTGGTTTGAAGACCTCAAGCTGCAGAGAAACCACCAGCAAGCGACCCATGCCCCACGCTGCAGGGGAAGGCGAAAAACCTCCAGGGCCCCTGCCAATCCGCCCTGGAGGAAAATTCCTTCCCGACCCCAAATATGGCGATCAGCTAAACCCTGAGCATGTGAGCAAGAGTCACCAGCCAGCACCCAAGAAGGAATTCTCTGCAGTAACTCAGTTCCCATGCCATCCAACATCTCCCCGCAGACCATTGAGCAGACCTATCTGGTGGTAATCCAAGATCAATTGCCCAAATTAACAATCCTATCATAACACCCCCTCCATATACTTGTCAAGCTTTGTCTTAAAGCCAGGAAAGTCTTTTGCCCCCACTACTTCCCTCGGAAGGCTGTTCCAGAACTTCACCCCCCTAATGGTTAGAAACCTTCGTCTAATTTCAAGTCTAAACTTCCTAATATCCAGTTTATACCCATTCGTCCTCGTGCCTACATTAGTACTAAACTTAAATAATTCCTCTCCCTCCCTAACGTTAACCCCCCTGATATATTTATATAGAGCAAGCATATCCCCCCGCAGCCTTCTTTTGGCCAGGCTAAACAAGCCAAGCTCTTTGAGTCTCCTTTCATAAGGCAGTTTTTCCATTCCTCGGATCATCCTTGTAGCCCGTCTCTGAACCTGTTCCAGTTTGAATTCATCCTTCTTGAACATGGGACACCAGAACTGCACACAGTATTCCAGATGGGGTCTCACCAACGCCTTGTATAACGGTACTAACACCTCCTTATCCTTGCAGGAAATACCCCGCCTGATGCATCCCAAAATCGCATTTGCTTTTTTAACAGCCGTATCACATTGGCGACTCATAGTCATCCTGCTATCAACCAGTACCCCAAGGTCCTTCTCCTCCTCCGTCGCTTCCAACTGATGCGCCCCCAACGTATATCCAAAATTCTTATTATTAATTCCTAAATGCATAACCTTGCACTTTTCACTATTGTATTTCATCCTATTTCTATTACTCCAGTTTACAAGGTGGTTCAGATCTTCCTGAATAGTATCCCTGTCCTTCTCCGTGTTAGCAATACCCCCCAGCTTCGTGTCATCCGCAAACTTTATTAGCACATTCCCGCTCTTTGTGCCAAGGTCAGGAATAAAAAGGTTAAATAAGATCGGTCCCAAAACCGATCCTTGAGGGACTCCACTAGTGACCTCCTTCCAGCCCGACAATTCACCTTTCAATACGACCCTCTGGAGTCTCCCCTTTAACCAGCTCCTTATCCAACTTACAACTTTCATATTCATTCCCATCTTTTCCAATTTGACTAACAGTTCCCTGTGCGGAACCGTGTCGAACGCCTTACTGAAATCTAGGTAAATTATATCTACCGCATTTCCTTTATCTAAGTAATCCGTCACCTTCTCAAAGAAGGAGATCAGATTGGTTTGACATGATCTGCCTTTAGTAAATCCGTGTTGCAATTTGTCCCAATTACCATTGACCTCTATGTCCTTAACTACTTTCTCCCTTAAAATTTTTTCCAAGACCTTGCATACTACAGACGTCAAGCTAACAGGCCTATAATTACCCGGATCACTTTTATTCCCTTTCTTAAAAATAGGAACTACATTAGGAATCCTCCAATCATACGGCACAACCCCCGAGTTTACCGATTGCTTAAAAATTTTCACTAACGGGCTCGCAATTTCACGCGCCAGTTCCTTTAATATCCTCGGATGGAGATTGTCCGGGCCCTCCGACTTCGTCCCATCGAGCTGTTCAAGTACGGCCTCTACCTCAGTTGCGGTAATATCCACTTCCATATCCACATTCCCATTTATCATCCCTCCATCATCGCAAGGTTCCTCACTAGTCTTATTAAAAACTGAAGCAAAGTACTTGTTTAGATGTTGGGCCATGCCTAGGTTATCCTTAATCTCCATTCCATCCTCAGTGTATAGCGGCCCCACTTCTTCTTTCTTTGTTTTCTTCTTATTTATGTGGCTGTAGAACCTTTTACTATTGGTTTTGATTCCCTTTGCAAGGTCCAGTTCAATGCGGCTTTTAGCCTTCCTCACTTTATCCCTACATGTTCTGACCTCACCAAGGTAGCTTTCCTTAGTGATCCTGCCTTTCTTCCACTCCCTGTAAGCTTTCTGCTTTTGTCTAATCCCCTCTCTGAGTTGTTTGCTCATCCAGTTTGGCCTAAAACTCCTGCCCATGGTTTTTTTCCCCTTTCTCGGGATGCAGGCTTCCGACAGTCTCTGCAGCTGCGACTTAAAGTAATTCCAGGCCTCCTCCGCATTCAAATCCACTAATTCCTCCGTCCAATCCACTTCCCTAACTAATTTCCTTAACTCTTTAAAATTAGCCCTCGAGAAGTCAAAAACCCTAATCCCAGATCTACATTTGTTTATTCTTCCATCTAGTTTGAACTGAATCAGCTCATGATCACTCGAACCAAGGTTGTCCCCTACCACCATTTCTTCTACGAGGTCCTCACTGCTCACTAACACCAAATCTAAAATGGCATCTCCTCTCATAGGTACTTCAACTACTTGATGAAGAAATCCATCCGCTATCACATCCAGAAAAATCTGACCCCTGTTATTCTTGCAAGTACTCGTCCTCCAGTCTATATCCGGGAAGTTGAAGTCCCCCATAATCACACATTTCCCCTTTGTGTTTACTTCATTATCCTGCTCTTCACTCCACTCACAGCTGTTCTCCTTAGTCAGTGCAAGCCCAGAGGTGCCTCTGTAGAGTTCACCTGCCATCCTGGGTGGAAAAGGGGGAAAATAAGAAGGCACCGTACTCACAATGTTGCCTACGGACTCACTCATCCCTTCACTGCCACTCTGTCCTAACATTGATATAACCCCTAAATTTTAGTATTAGGACCCAGGGCCCAGCCCATTTGGCTTTGGAACCCCTGTCCCCTGCCTAGCGAGTGCTATTGAATTGAGGGTGAGTCCCTCAGTCGGGGTCTGCCAAGCACAGTTGGGCTGCCCTCAATTCACACAACAAGGATAACAACACTTTATTTCTCCTGCCCCAATAACAAGGAGACTGGGAATCCAACACCAGGCAAAAGTGATCATTTCGGCAAGCAATCCAACATATTTCCAACATTCTGTAAAATCCACATGCAGACTCATACATGAAACCTTGCAAGAAAATCTTCCTGAGGGAGTCTGAGGCACCTGCTGCTGGAGGGAAAGAGGAAGCCGTGGGTTGGGATTGAGGAGCAGTATAAGGAGGAGAGAGCTGTGGGTTGGGATTGAGGGGCACTGGGAATAGGAGGGGGCTGTAGACTGGGACAGAGGAGAAGGATGAAGAGGAGTAGGCTCTGGTTGGGAGTGAGGAGCAGTGTGCATAGGAGGGACAGAGGGTTGGGACTGAGGGGCACTGGGAAAAGAAGGGACATGGGTTTGGGCTGTAGAGCATCCTTGTTTGGGAATTCAGCAGGAAAGGGGAAGGCAACAGGTGATTCTAGTTCCTTAGGGATATTCTGTGTGTTTGTATGTGTGTGTGTGCAGGGAAGGAACATGCTATATGCCCAGAGGCCTTTATTCCTCCAGGCTGCAAGGACAGAGGGGCTGTCAGGAAGTTGCCCCTTCAAACCCACAACAAAAAGGCCTTTCTGAGGAAAGGGAAAATCCTGAAGAGAAAAAGTAACATCAAAGAGGACTTCAGAAAGAAAGTGTAAGATCCTTATGAGTAGTTTATCACCTGACCGGGACTTTAACTCTGGGCCCTCAGATTAAAAGTCTGACGTTCTGCCAACTGAGCTAGCCAGGCTCACAAAGGAGAAGAGCAAGTTGGTGCAGAGGAGAAACTAGTGAAGAAAACAAGAGCAGGAAACAATAGGGGAAACCTGCTGCTCTGTGTGGCCTGGTCAACACCACGAGTTCATATCGAATTTAGCAGCATTAAATCGCATTAACCCTGCACCCATTCACAAAACGAAACCCTTTATATTGATATAAAGGGCTCTTAGTACCAATATCTGTAATCCTCCCCGACGAAGGGAGTAGCGCTGAAATTGGTATTGCCATGTTGGATTAGGTTAGTGTGGCCGCAATTCGATGGTATTGGCCTCCGGGTGCTATCCCACAGTTCACCATTGTGACCGCTCTGGACAGCAATCTGAACTTGGATGCACTGGCCAGATAGACAGGAAAAGCCCTGCAAAATTTTGAATTTAATTTCCTGTTTGCCCAGCATGGAGTGCCGATCAGCACAGGTGACCATGCAGTCCCAAAATCAAAAAAGAGCTCCAGCATGGACCGTATGGGAGATACTGAAGCTGATCTCTCTATGAGGAGATTAATCTGTTCTATCAGAACTCCTTTTCAAAAGAGGAAATGCCAGAACATTTGAAAAAATCTTCAAGGTTATGAAGGACAGAGGCCGCAGCCGGGACTCAACACAGTGATGAAACTTAAGGAGCTGAGACAAGCATACCAGAAAGCCAAAGAATGAAATGGATGCTCACAGAGGGAGGGGCGACTGACGACTGTAGCTATCCCGCAGTCCCCACACTCTCCAAAAACCATTTGAATTCTTGGCTGAGTTCCCAAAGCCTGAAGGGTCAAAAACATTGTTGCGGGTGGTTCAGGGTATATGTTGTCCCCTCCTTCCCCTGTGAAAGCAAACGAAAAAAAATTGTTTCTTGCCTTTTTTCAATGTCACTGTATGTCTATTGGACGCTGCTGGCAGACGTGGTGCTGCAGCACTACACAGCAGCATCCTCTTCCCTTCCCTTCCGTACGTCAGAAGTTACAGTAGAACTGGTATCCTTCATCATCATCCTGTGAGTGTTCCTGGCCGGCCTCAGTGAGGTCGGCCGGGGGTGCGTGGGCAATAATGGGAATGACTCCCAGGTCATTCTCTTCTTTAAGCTTTGTCTAATGGAGATTCAGTCCTGCCTGGAATATCATGGCAGCTGGAGGCAGCCCTCCCCTCCCCGCTTTTAGCTCTGCTTGCAAAGGCAATAAAGTCAGTGTTGTTTCAAATTCCTGCATTCTTTACTACTTCATCACACAAATGGGGGAACACTGCCACGGTAGCCTAGGTGGGTTGGAGGAGGAGGGAAGCAATGGGTGGGGTTGTTGCAGGGGCAGCCACTTGAATGGCATTCAGCTCATCATTTCTGTGGGATGTCTGGGGCTCTGACTGGGAGTGGCCTTTGGTCTCTCTGGTTCTTTAGTAGACTTGCCTGATAGTCTAGACAGGACTGACTCTCCCTTTAGACAAAACTTAAAGAAGGGAATGACCCGGGGAGTCATTCCCATTTGTGTCCATGCGTACCCGGCCGACCTCACCGAGGCCGGCCAGGAGCACCAATGACAGCAGCAGACAGTACAGTATAACTGGCAACTGTCATTGTCAACTTGCAAAGCAGCAGACGGGACGGTATGGCTGGTAATCATCTTTGCTAACTTGCAAAAGGCAAGAGAATGTTGCTGTGTAGCAATGCAGAACCGCGTCTATCAGCACCATCCAGTAGACATACGATGACAGTGAAAAAAGGCTGAACGGGCTCCATGGTTGCCATGCTATGGCGTCTGCCCCGGCAATCCAGGGAAAAGGGCGCGAAATGATTGTCTGCCGTTGCATTCACGGAGGGAGGAGTGAGTGATGACATTTACCCAGAATCACCCACGACACTGTTTTTGCCTCATCAGGCATTGGGATCACAGCCCAGAATTCCAATGGGCGGGGGAGACTGCAGGAACTATGGGATAGCTACAGGATAGGTACCCACAGTGCAACGCTCCGGAAATCGATGCTAGCCTTGGTACATGGATGTACACCGCCGAATTAATGTGCTTAGTGGGGCCGTGTGCACTCAACTTTATACAATCTGTTTCCAAAAACTGGTTTCTGCAAAATCGGAATAATCCCTTTGTCATAAACAGATTGTTAAGGGTTAATGTCTCTTGTACCTGTAAAGGGTTACAAGCAGGGAACTGGACACCTGACCAGAAGACCAATCAGAAGACAAGATACTTTTAAATTTGGGTGGAGGGAAGTTTTTGTGTGTGTTCTTTGTCCGTTGTGTGTTCTTCTCTCGGAGGGTCTGAGAGAGACCAGACATTACTACAGGCTCTCTAAGTTTCTTTTCAAATACTAAGTAAAAACAGGCGGTTTAGGCTTTTTGATTATTTTACTCTATTTGCTCTTGTGGATCTGGCTGGTTAACTTTTATATGTGTAGTTGCTGGTAATATTTTGATTTGTATTGGTAATGGGGGAAAGTCTCTTTCTGGTGTCTGTAAGCTATAGGATCCTGTAACATTTACATCTTGAAGTTACAGAGATAATTCTTTACTTTTTCCTTTCTTTTATTAAAAGATTTCTTTTTTTAGAGAACCTAATTGATTTTTTCCCCTTGTTTCCCTTGTGTTATTCCAGGGGATTGGGATAACTCACCAGGACGGGTGGGGGGAGACGGGAAGGGGAAAGATAGAATCTCTTTGTTTTCCTTGAATCTGTTTGCCTCTTTGTGGAAAGGAAGGGAGATGCTTCTCTGTATGGTGATTTAAGAGATTGGATCAGTATCTCTCAGGATAGCCCAGGGAGGGAAATTCTGGGAGGGGGAAAGGTGGGGGAATGGTTTATTTCTCCTTGTTTTAAGAACCCAAGGGATCTGTGTTCTTGGGGTCCCCAGAGAAGGCTATATTTTTGGGTGGTGGCAGCACTATCAAATCTAAGCTGGTAATTAAGCTTAGAGGATTCAGGTGCTAGTATCTCATTTTCTGAATTCTAAGGTTCAGATCTGAGAAGGAATGCTGTGATACCCATAGTGTAGACATACCCTGTGATTAACAGCTTTGGTGGCTAATTGAAAGTCTGATGGTTCAAACTCAAGTGAAGATGGAGGTGTTTTTTTTCAGTGATGAGAATCCAGTACATTTTAACAGGCTGAAAGTCTCCTTGATGCTGTTCTAGCCTCATTGGGCAAGCATAAGTGACACTTTTGCCAGGTGCATTGCTGGTATAGTGGTGAGCATAGCTGCCTTCCAGGCAGTTGACTTGGGTTCAATTCCCAGCCAATGCAGTGATGTGATGTTTTCTCCCCTGGGAACTGGTTTAATTTCAGTCACATTATATCTGTTTGTTAATGGAATGAGAGAATCAATGTCCTGCAGGGCGTTCAAAACACAATGGAGGAAGAAAGGGGTGGGACTATACAATAAGCTGTTGGATTTATTCTGGTATTACAATGTTTGGTTTATTTTTTTAAAAAAACTTCCTTTATTTCCCTTTCCCTTTTAGACTTGGAGCCTTTAAGGTCAGAAGGGAGCAATGTGATCATCTAGTCCGACCTGCTGCACCTGACAGGCCAAAAGACCCCCCTCCTGTCCTGCAATAACCCGGGAGGGGAGGCAGCTCTGTTCACTGCTCCTACCCCAGGCAGCACATGGACGACCTCTGCCCCCCTCCCCAATGGGTGTGCAGAGATGTGCCAGCAGCACTAAGGTGGCTCCTTGCCCACACTGCCTCCGTCCCTCCGTGCCACTCCCAGAAATGGCCGGCATGTCCCAGCATCCGCTGGGGCGCGGGGAGTGTCTCCATTCACTACCCCTGCCCCGAGTACCAACTCCCCAGCTTCCATTGGCCAGGAACTGCAGCCAATGGGAGCTCTGAGGGCAGCGCCTGCAGGCAGCAGTGCACAGAGACCCCCTGGCACGGCTCACCTAGGAGCTGCTGACACAGGGTTGTGTGTACTGGTCACTTTGGGAGCTGCACTGCCCGGGGTAAGCGCCAGCCCTCCTGCACCCCAACCGCCTCCCCCAGTGCAGAGCCAGCACCCCGCACCCAAATTTCCTCCCATAGCTTTGCTTGCCTTCCTCTCACCCAGAACAATCCTTCTTCTCCTGGGATGCAAGTAGCCATCCCTGGGAAGCCAAGAGGCAGGCACAGGATTCTACCTCCCAGTAGCCAACCGCACCTCCCCAGGCTTTGCAGAACGAATGGTGGCGCTCTACTAACCCCACTTAGCCGCACTAAGGCGCTTAGCTTCTGCCCTGCCTTCCTCAGCTCGACTTTCCTCTTTTGCCCATTCCTGCCTCACTTCCTTCTTTGGCAAGTCATACAAAGGAGGCCAGCAGGAAGAGCCGGCCTCCGTAAGCCAACCTCCAAGGGCAGGGGAAGCCAAGCCACAAGGCTTCAAAAGGTGACTGGCCAAGATCCTCTAGCTTTCCCCTGCTGATGCCAAGGCTTTTTCCTCAGCTCATTTCCCCACCCTCTGCCATGCAGGGGGTAGCGTTATAGCAGGTGTTACCCAAAATTGGGCCAGCTAGTAAGCGTAGGGAGGACTAATGACCCACCAGAGTCTGGCAGATAGCAGCACATTTATTATACTGATAGCTAAGCTCAAAATAAGTGGGGGAGGAGGGGTCACACTCGCACTCACATACTCATGCTCCCAGGACAGGCACATCACTGCAGATGTCAGGATTCTGCAAGGTAAGTGTCCCACAGCGCAGCTATGGACGGTGCAAGGAAGGTAAGTCTTCCTGAGGCACAATGAAATACAACACAGAGAACCACTGGCCAGGCGGTCCGGGCAAAGGGCATTCACTGGAGGTACAAGCTTGTGAGTGCTCTCCTGAGCACATGGCCCCTTCCCCTTTTAAGGGCCTACACCTCATGGCCTGCAACTAGAGATGACTTGGCTGCATCTGGTTGGGCAGTGTCCATGCTCTGGGTGTGTGAGTGCTGCCTAATTAGAGTCCCAGACACCTTGTCTACCTGGGAGCTCTTCTGCTCTTCAACCAGAACATTCATCCCACAAGCAGTCCAGGAGGGAGTAGGGCGGGGGCGGGGGGGAAAGCCACTTCACAGGCATTCAGAGAGGGAGAGGAGACAAAAGTGGGAACGGGGAATATATAACAGACCTTTCGAGCATAAAGCTCTACTGCTCTTACGACAGCAGGGACAGGCCAGTAGGAGCTGGGAAAATTAAGCCCTCATGTTTCTACTTGGTTTCAAATCAGTGACCTTTTGTGTGTTAGACAAATGTGATAATCACTACACTATAGAAACTCTATTGCAGTGCTTTGCCCCTCCCTTCATAAGAATATACGAATGGCCATACTGGGTCAGACCAATGGTCCATCCAATCCCGCAACATATCTGCCAACAGTGGCCAATGCCAGGTGCCCCAGAGGGATTGAACCTAACAGGTAATGATCAAGTGATCTCTCTCCTGTCATCCATCTCCACCTTCTGACAAATAGAGGCTAGGGATCCCACTCCTTACCCATCCTGGCTAATAGCCATTCATGGACTTAACCTCCATTAATTTATCTGCAAAAAGAAAGAGGAGTAATTGTGGCACCTTAGAGACTAACACATTAATTTGAGCATAAGCTTTCGCGGTCTAAAACCCACTTCATTGGATGCATGCAGTGGAAAATACAGCAGGAAGATATATATATAGAGAGAGAGAGAGAGAACATGAAAAAATGGGTGTTGCCATACACACTATAACAAGAGTGAGCAGTTAAGGTGAGCTATTATCAGCAGGAGAAAAAAACCTTTTGTAGTGATAATCAGGATGGCCCATTTCCAACAGTTAACAAGAAGGTGTGAGTAACAGTAGGGGGACAAATAAACATGGGGAAATAGTTTGACTTTGTGTAATGACCCATCCACTCCCAGTCTTTACTCTAGCCTAGTTTAATGGTGTCCAGTTTGCAAATTAATTCCAATTCAGTAGTCTCTCGTTGGAGTCTGTTTTTGAAGGTTATTTGTTGTAATATTGCAACTTTTAGGTCTATCATCGAGTGACCAGGGAGATTGAAGTGTTCTCCAACTGGTTTTTGAGTGTTATAATTCTTGACATGTGATTTGTGTCCGTTTATTATTTTACTTAGAGACTGCCTGGTTTGGCCAATGTACATGGCAGAGGGGCATTGCTGGCACATAATAGCATATATCACATTGGTAGATGTGCAGGTGAATGAGCTTCTGATAGTGTGGCTGATGTGATTAGGTCCTATAATGGCATACCCTGAATAGATATGTGGACAGAGTTGTCAACGGGCTTTGTTGCAAGGATAGGTTCCTGGGTTAGTGTTTTTGTTGTGTGGTTGGTGGTAAGTATTTGCTTCAGGTTGGAGGGCTGTCTTAAGCAAGGACTGGCCTGTCTCCCAAGATCTGTGAGAGTGAGAGATCGTCCTTCAGGATAGCTTGTAGATCCTTGATGATGCGCTGGAGAGGTTTTAGTTGGGGGCTGAAGGTGACGGCTAGTGGCGTTCTGTTACTTTCTTTGTTGGGTCTGTCCTCTAGTAGGAGACTTCTGGGTACTCTTCTGGCTCTGTCAATCTATTTCTTTACTTCAGCAGGTGGGTATTGTAGTTGTAAGAACACTTTATAGAGATCTTGTAGGTGTTTGTCCTTGTCTGATGGGTTGGAGAAAATGCGGTTCTATCTAAGAGCTTGGCTGTAGACAATGGTGTGTCCTGGATGGAAGCTGGAGGTATGTAGGTAAGTATAGAGGTCAGTAGGTTTCCAGTACAGGGTGGTGTTTATGTGACCATCGCTTATTAGCACTGTAGTGTCCAGGAAGTGGATCTCTTGTGTGGACTGGTCCAGGCTGAGGTTGATGGTGGGCTGGAAATTATTGAAATCATGGTGGAATTCCTGACGGGCTTCTTTTCCATGGGTCCAGATGATGAAGATGTCATCAGTGTAGCGCAAGTAGAGTAGGGCGTTAGGGGATGAGAGCTGAGGAAGCGTTGTTCTAAGTCAGCCATAAAAATTTTGGCACACTGTGTGGCCATGTGAGTACCCATAGCAGTGCTGTTGACTTGAAGGTATACGTTGTCCCCAAATGTGAAATAGTTGTGAGTGAGGACAAAGTCACAAAGTTCAGCCACCAAGTTTGCCGTGACATTATTGGGGATACTGTTCCTGACGGCTTGTAATCCATCTTTGTGTTGAACATTGGTGTAGAGGGTTTCTGTCTCCATAGTGGCCAAGATGGTGTTTTCTGGAAGATCACCAATGGACTGTAGTTTCCTCAGGAAGCCAGTGGTGTCTCAAAGATAGCAAGGAATGCTGGTAGCATAGGGCCTGAGGAGGGAGTCTACATAGCCAAACAATCCTGCTGTCAGAATGCCAATGCCTGAGATGATGGGGCATCCAGGATTTCCAGGTTTATGGGTCTTGGGTAGATGTTAGAATACCCCTGGTTGGAATTCTAGGGGTGTGTCTGTGCAGATTTGTTCTTGTGCTTTTTCAATGAGTTTCTTGAGCAGATGGTGTGGTTTCTTTTCGTAACTCCCAGTGGGGTCAGAGGGTAATGGCTTATAGAATGTGGTGTTAGAGAGCCGCCTAGCAGCCTCTCATTCATATTCTGACCTATTCATGATGATGACAGAACCTCCTTTTGTCAGCCTTTTTTATTATGATGTCAGAATTGTTTCTCAAATAAATTTGTTAGTCTCTAAGGTGCCACAAGTACTCCTCATTCTTTTTGCTGATACAGACTAACATGGCTTCCATTCTGAAACCTATTAATTTATCTAGTTCTCTTTTAAACCCTGTGATAGTCCTAGCCTTCACAACCCCCTCAGGCAAGGAGTTCCACATGCTGACTGTGTCTGGGTGAAGAAGAATTTCCTTGTATTTGTTTTAAACTTGCTGCCTATTAATTTCCTTTGGTGGTCCCTAGGTCTTATATTATGGGGTCAAGTAAAATAACTTTTCCTTATTCACTTTCTCCACACCACTCATGATTTTATATACCTTTATCATATCCCCTCTTAGTCTTCTCTTTTCCAATCTGAAAAGTTCTAGTCTCTTCAATCTCTCTTCATATGGGACCCATTCCAAACCCCTAATCATTTTAGTTGCCCTTCTCTGAACCTTTTCTGATGCCAGTATATCTTTTTGGAAACGAGACCACATCTGTACGCAGTATTCAAGATGTGGGTGTACCATGGATTTATATAAAGGCAGTAAGATATTCTTTATCTTAGTCTCCTTTTTTTAATGATTCCTAACATCCTATTTGCTTTTTTGACTGCTGCTGCACACTGCGTGGTCATCTTCAGTGAACTATCCATGATGACTCCAAGATCTCTTTCCTGATTAGTTATAGCTAAATTAGCCCCCATCATATTGTATGTATAGTTGGGGGTATTTTTTCCAATGTGCATTACTTTACATTTATCCACATTAAATTTCATTTGCCATTTTGTTGCCCAATCACAGTTTTGTGAGACGTCTCTGAAGTTCTTCACTGTCTGCTTTGGTCTTAACTATCTTGAGCAGTTTAGTATCATCTGCAAATTTTGCCACCTCCCTGTTTACCCCTTTCTCCAGATCATTTATGAATAAGTTGAATAGGATTGGTCCTAGGACTGACCATTGGGGAACACCACT
This sequence comes from Gopherus evgoodei, assembly GCF_007399415.2. Taxonomy (NCBI): domain Eukaryota; kingdom Metazoa; phylum Chordata; order Testudines; family Testudinidae; genus Gopherus; species Gopherus evgoodei. The sequence goes on from NC_044334.1 coordinate 33,638,419, forward strand.
AGTTACCCCTCTCCATTCTGAACACACCGATGGGCCAACCTGAAGAGAGAGGTGGCAGCCCTTCGATAGGTCAGCTGGTAGAGCAAAGGACTGGAGCCGGCACTCAGGAAGTCATCCTGACGTCGCCCTTCTGACTCTGGCTTGAAGGAGAGCTTCTTTTTCTTCCCCTTGCTGACAAAGAGCAAGAGAAGAAAGAAAGGTCCGGTGGGCCAACTCGGTGCACAAGTCCATGCTGTCTTTTCTTGCTTGGGAGCCTGAAATGAGGGACTCGTGGTGGATCAAGGCACTGCTGTGCTTCCAGAGAAAAGCCCACTGCTGCACACAGAGAGCATGCCAAAGCATAGGAGTGAGCCAGGGACCTCTAGATTGTCAGTCTAACACTCTTCCAACTGAGCTAAGTCAGCACCCTAAGGGCACTTTTTGGGCCTGTTGCTTCTCTGTCTGGGATGTTTTTGTCAGCCCTGGCACACAAAAAGGGCATAATTGCCAGCGCCCACGAAGGCAAGATGAATTTTTGCCTGCCTTGCTCAGCGTGACTTGCTTCCTCACCCCATTCCTGCCTTAGATCCTGGGTTACCTGGTGGCTGAAGACGGTCCAGTCTCAAGCGGTGCCAGAGCCTGACACAGTGCCCCTGGGCAGCCTTTGCTCTGCACATGCCGGCCGTGCACATATGCAAATACTTTAAAGCGCCTGTTAGTAAGTTCTGGGGACAGTTGCTCAACTTCAGAGGAAGCTCCCTAAAATTGGCCTGTCACACCCAGTGGTACATTGACCTCTGTTCAGATTGAGCCAAAGGAGAGGGGGGACTCGCTGCTGTGGCTGCCGCTGCTGTGAGGGCAGCCACTGTTGTGGATGAAGTAATCCTGCAAGCACCTTCCACCTAGCCACCCACTGAAAATCCTGTAGGGTGTAAGGTGGGAATAGAAGAACACTTGGGCGGGGGAGCTTCCTAACCTCTTAATCAGCAGGTAAGTATGCCCAGTGGTCTGTGATGGGATGTTAGATGGGTTGGGATCTGAGTTACTATAGAGAATTCTTTCCTGGGTGCTGGCTGGTGAGTCTTGCCCACTTACTCAGGGTTTAGCTGATCACCATATTTGGGCTCAGGAAGGAATTTTTCTCCAGGGCAGATTGGCAAAGGCCCTGGATGTTTTTCATCTTCCTCTGCAGCATAGGGCATGAGTCACTTGCTGGAGGATTCTCTGCAGCTTGAGGTCTTCAAACCACAATTTGAGGACTTCAATAACTCAGACACAGGTAAGGGGGTTGTTATAGAAGTGGATGGGTGAGATTCTGTGGCCTGCACTGTGCAGGAGGTCAGACTAGATGATCATAATGGTCCCTTCTGACCTCAAAGTCCATGAGTCTATGAGTCTACTCCTCCCTCTTCTGCCACCATCAGCCATCCCGTACCCGGTGCTGCATTCGGTGGGGTCAAAACAAATACGGCCATATCGGAAGAGTCAGTTGGGTTCTTTGTGGTTGCCCCACCATTCCCCTCGGGCCTGACCTGCCCTCCAGCTCAGCCACCACTGAAAACTGAAACACAAAAAAGTAGAGCTATACAAGGCTTCAAAGCCCACCACACCTAACCCCCCTTCTAATACGGCAGAAAAGCCGCACTTCTCCTGACTAGGTAGGGACATCCTGTTGCCCCACAAGAGTGGAAGGCCATCGTGTTCAGTCTCAGCAGCACTCGTGGAGCAGGGGAAACACATGGCTAAGGAAATTCCCCACAGATGGGTCTTGAGCATGACAACCTTGGAGGTAATGATAAGGTCCACTTACGCCACCGGCCAAATCATTCCTCACAGGCCAGCAACCATTTCTCCCAGTTCGCGTTCCCCACCTCGTCCCCAGACGAATGGTAGAAGGCCCATCCATCAACCTGCCCACTCTTGCAGCCCTCCTCTTCCACCCTGACTGATAGGGGGGAGTATTGAGCCTCCCTCCCTTAGTCCCTTCAGCATTCCTGGGGACACCAACACTGCCCAAGTGACTTTGGGCCAGTAGGTCAACCAATAGGGCTGCTTCCTAGGCCAGGCTGCAGCCCAGCTTCAGGACTCAGAGGAAATGCAGCTCACATCCCTACCTACAGGATGCCAGGCACGGGCTGGCTTCTGGATCAAATGTCCCCTCTTGTGCTCAAATCACAACAGCTAGTGGGCAAAAGACAGGCTTTCATGGCCTTTGAGAAAGCAAGATAGAGCCTTGGAAGATTCAACAGGGTTTGTGGCACAGGAATTGTCCTAAGATCCCACCGAGACTTCCACTCAGATTGCAGGATTCAAAGTCCCAAGTGCTGGCCCTTACACCATGGGACCAATAGGGAACCCCCAGACCTCTGCTGAGTTCTGGTGTGGATGACCCTGTGTGGGCAGCCCTGCATTTGCTCACCAAGTTGTCATGCAGCAGTTTGCTGCAGCTCCCAGAGACCTTTCTTAATGCAGACTGAGAGGCCAGTGGGCATCTGAGGAATTTTCCCCTTCAGTCCCAGGCAGTACTGGCCCTTCCTAGGAAAGGCCAAGTCCTGGGGAAAAAAGGTGATGTCAAATAACATCCTGGAGAGGGGAATGGTTCCCTCTTCAGCTGACCAGGGACTTGAAGCCTGGACCCTCAGTTTAAAAGTCCACTGCTTTACCAGTTGAACTAGCCAGGCTCATATGTGCACAAAACAAATTTTGTGCACAAGAGAAACTAGTCATGAAAATGAAGGCGGGAAACAATACAGAAAACCTGCTACTCTCGCTCTCTTAGCAGTCCTAGCCCCAGCCTGCTCCTCCATCCCGCACCCTGAGGCCTTATTCTTTTTTTTTAGTTAAATATCAGATCCAGGAGAAAACACAGTTATACAAAGCAAAACGAAATCACAAATAGAAATGTTATTGGAAATACAAAAATAAAAAAGGAAAATGCAATCCCCATCACTTTATCGTGTCTGGGCCATTCCTGTATTGAGAGCACCTGCGAAGGTCTCTGTGTGCTTATGAGAAACCTGGAGGAACTCATGCCACAGCCTGAACACGAAACTCAACTGCTCCCAGGTGCCTCAGTAAAACTCTTTCCCTGCTGTGACATTGCACTCCATAGGATTTTGTGAAAATATGCTAATGAATGTGAATATAATGTAACTGGATTATGCTCCATGCAAAAGGTCTCTTGTAAGGTATCATTACAAAGCTTATAATCTACTGAGTGTGTTCATCCTATTTGTATGACTCGATCATTCTTGGATCTGAAACTAGAAATAGGAACTATAACTCTGAGGTCCTGTTGTAATGATGCAAAGTGTGAACCATTAATAGTGGTTTGGACTCTTGATGGCTCCCATTAACCAGGACTATTGACTGTAGATGGCTCTGTCCTGCACCATCTGTGAGTCCGGCCAGGAAGAATGAAGGCTTGTGGTCTCACAGGACATGTGACCATGTCACCTGATACAGGAATCCATCTTAAACCTGAGGCTTTTCCCCAGGAGAGAGACAAAAGATTCCTGCCTTGTACCAAAGTTATATAAGGGGGGGGGGGACAGAAGAAAGGTGGCTGCAGTCATTAGAAATCCTCTAGCTACCACCTGAGCTGGAACAAGGACTATACAAGGCGAAAAGATTGGGCCCAGACAAGAAATAAGTCTAGTCTGCGAAAGAAACTTATTGGAAGCTCTCTGAGGGTGAGATTTTATCTGTATTGAGTTTCATACTGTATTAGGCTTATACTTACATGTTTTTGTTTTATTTTGCTCTATGAAGAATACAAGCTCCATAGAGAAGGAAAAGTTAATGCCTTTGAAAAATCTGTGTGCGTGTTAGATGGGTGGGAGAGTGTCTAGAAACCACTCTCCTCTAGTTTCTTTTCTCTGATTTCCTATAGAAAATCTGAAGTAGGGAGTGAAACCCATTGCCTCCTCTAAGAAAGCAGCTGTTTGACCTACAAACAACGACAAAGTAAAACCTGCAAGAGCAGCCTTTCAACTCAGAGGCCTAATAATAAGTTCTTACTAATAACTGACGAAAGAGTTACAAATGACTCAAAACCATACTCAGAACAAACCAAACGGGAACACAGACAACACCACTTTTCTTTGCTGCTCTTCAACCACGATATTCTCCCCATAGGGAGGTCCTCCGCTCCTGGAGGTTCAGTGCCACAATAACAGGGTGATGTGTGCAATGGATGGAGGAAGCTGCTATTCCATCTCCCTAGTCCAAAAATCAGTTTAAGAGCTAGTCCTGAGATAGAGGAAGTATCAGTTATTAAAGTCATAAGAACTAATTTAACATTTTGATTCCAGCCAATGTTAAAATGATCTAACATACAGATTAATAAAAACATTTCTAGTCCTCTGCATAGAATGCTTAAATGATGCAAACATAGCAAGTTTGCTTTAAAAAGTCATCAAAGGGACTGCCTCCCTAATCTGACATTTGGTGAAATGTAAGTCTAGAACACACAACCAATTCGGGGATTGTGCCCTGCTTCTTAACAGTCTGCCCTGGGGTTGCCACTTGCAGTCACAAGCTACTCTAGATGGCTTGCACCCTCTCATGGATCAGTAATTGTTTAGCAGCTTGGAAAGAAAGGGTAGGACTAAATAGTCAGTTTTCTCAACAGAAAGGGGTAAATAGCAGGCTTCCAAAGAATGAGATGAGACTACAGACATTAGGGCTGGTCAGTTTAGACAAGAGATGACTAAGGAGAGATACCATACAGCACAGGTTCTCAACCAGTGTCTGCCAAGAGAAACCACGCTTGACCCACCTCCCCAAGCCACCAAGCCTGCCAGCCTGCCTTGAACAAAAAAATGCAGCATCAATGCAGAAGAGAGAACTCTTCCTCTGCCATTATCAGTAAGGGTTGCCTCACAGCCACTGACTCCCAGAACAGGAATAGCGAAAGTCCAACCACAATTCTACTTTCTTTCCACTACAAGAGATAATGGCCTCACAAAATTAGGGTGGGAGCTGCTCTTCTGAGACAGTCCTGCTGCTGCCCAGGTGCATGGCAGACAGAGCTAGGCTAACAAGCCAGAGAGTTTTGATTGCTTAAAGGCCCAGAGGGAAAAGAGACAAGCACTCATGTAGCAGAGGATGGTTTAATCCATCAGACCTCTGGGTTATGGGCCCAGCACATTTCCATTGCACCACTCTGCTGGCTTTTCACAGCCCTGCTACCCAGCCGGCACTATCCGGATTAGTGCCTTACGAGCTCTCACGCTGGCAGGCAGATGCGCAGGCTGCTAGGCAGCTGCCCTGGTCACAGGATTTTACAGCTTCTACAGGGTAAAAGGGATCTCGCTGGGGTTTGGACCCCACCGGGAGCTGGGTAGCTGAGTGCAGGAGACGGGAGCACTTCTTAAACTGTTTTCAGTTAAGCCTTCAGCTTGTGGGGGACAAGGTTCAGCCTTGGATCCGTGTCTGCAGCAGGCAAGCGCCTCTGGCTCAATCGGCCCCCCTCGCTGTCTTAGCAGACTAAAACCCGGAGCAAACGCACACGCCTTGCAAAGGAACAGGAGCCAGGATCTCGAACAAATGTCAACATTTTATTAAGATGATGTTGAAAGAAAAAAGAAGTGTATGGTACAGCGTTTAGGCGCAGAAGTTTCTGGTGATCAGGGAACAACGTACAGATTACCCAGGGGGTGCGAAGTTCGGTTTAAGATCGGGTGGCATAAGGAATACATAATCTGCAATAGCCCCGACTGGGGGTAAAAGGTTAACATTCAGACACTGAGTTAGGAGGGTATGTTGTCCATGTGAGGGCTACGTTCAGGTGTGGAGTATAACGAGCGGATACGACGATGAGGATGGATTGACCCACGTTTGGTGAGTTTGAACGTTCAGTGTTTTTGAATCTTTGCCACAATCTAGTTTAAGCAGGGTCGCTATGAACTCTACCCTGCCATCTGTTGGTGATCTGTTGTAAAGGCCTTTTGAGGCTGATGTCATTTGCATGGTTCCACCCACCCCAGATTGCATGATGGGAGTGCTTGTCCAGACGGTCATTTCAGCTGCTGTGGGATCCCCAGTCTCTTTGTTATTGGGGCAGGAGTAATGCAGTGTATTTTCCTGTTTATTGTGGATCAAGGACAGAGTAACTGTACCTGGCATTTGAGGCCTGAGCTTGACCCTCATCTGGCAATAGAAATAGATATTTGTTTGGTTCTTATTTGAGTTGATTTCCTTTCTGTTGTCCTTAGCATGTAAAGACAGAAGCATTTTTGAATCTCTTAGAATTGTTATTAGTGCTGAAGTCCTTTGCCTTAAGCTTATGCCATTTGATCTCTTTCATGGTATATTTTGGTTCTGAGAGATAAAAGGCTGCTCTGTGTGTGGTGTTATGGAGTGAGGTAGCAAAGGTTGGTTGCAGAGGTGGTGCATGTGCCCCAAAAGTTGTGCTCCCTCCCACCCCAGCTCTGGTCCCAGAGTCCATAATTTGCATAAACCCACCCACTGACCTGTGATTGACAAGCTTGCTCTGCTAACTCTTCCAGCAAAACAGGCCAAAGAAAGTGTATGCAACTGCTGTACCACAGCACCAGTGCTCTTTTTGGTTCCTTCCCACAGAACTTTTACTCCATACCAGTGCAGTTCCTTGCCACAAAAGTCATGCCCCCCCAGCTGTGGTCCCTGAGTCCAATGTGCAAAATTTCTCTGCAATCTGAGTAAAAAAGAGCATTTCATCCAACTATGAAGCTGTTTACAATTTTGAGCATGCCTAAAATTTACACTTAAGCATTAATGATTTTAGATCTGTAGTATAGAAATGAACATATAACAGAATTATAAAGAGTTTTATTTTTAAACTAGAGAAAAAAAACCTATAGAACTAAAAACAAACATTCATATTCAATTTCTCTTAATTCACTAGACTTTGGAGCCAATGTCCCTTGCCTAACGAGATTTATATAAGTTCGGGTGAGTCCCAAAATCATGAACTGCTAAGTACTGTTCTACTGTCCTTGATACATATCACCAGGATAACTACACTTTATTACTCCTGCCATAATAAGAAAGAGACTGGGGATACCACAGCAGCCGAAATGACCATTTGGACAAGCACCCCCATCATGCAATGCGGGGTGGGTGTGACCATGCACATCAGCAACAAAAGACCTTTACAACAGATCACCAGCAGATGTCAGGGTAGAGTTCATTCTCACCCTGCTTACATCCTCCCCCTAGCCAAGAAATGGTGGTCCTGATAAATCACATTCCCTATTATACCAACTCATTGGTATTGAATGCGAAGTTATGGCTAGCAAAAGTAGCCATCCACCTCTGCCTTGTAGCATCCAGCTTAGCCCTTGTTAACACATAAGTCAGTGGATTGTTCTCTGTCCACACCTGAAACTGAGCACCACACAAGTAGTCTCGAAATTTCTCAGTGATGGCCCATTTCAAGACCAAGAACTACTGCAGGTGGATGGGATAGTGAGTTTCGCTATCAGACAGTCCTCAGCTGGCAAAGCCTACAGATTTACATTTCCTTCCACTTCCTGGTACGGGACTGCTCCCAGACCTCCAAACTGGCATCAGCATGCAGGATAAACGGTTTGTTTGGGTTAACAAGGACTAGGACTGGCACATGAATCAGGCAAATAATGATTTCCCATAAAGACCTGTCACTTCTCTCATCCCGCCATGTCCCAAATGGAGAAGAGAGGAGCCCCTCCCCTGTCTCAGGCCAGGCACACCAGATCTGTGGGGTTGAAGTGTCTATGGCCTAGGCTAGGCCTGCTGGAGAGAAAAGTTATTCTCTCAGCCCAGGTGCACCGGAGTTGCTGTTGCAGTGGGGGAGAGATGTCTTTCACTTGGTTCTTAGATGCTCTGATGAGAGAGAGAACAGGGAGAAGTATTTTCTTTCCTCTTGCAGCTCAAACCTCTCACCCCACCCCACCCTCCACTTTCTGCTCTAGCCTGATCCCTCTGTCACAACTCAATTCTCTTTTTCCTGGTCTTGTTCCAGAGCCCTCACAGCCCAATTCTCTGCCCTAACCCTGAGCCCTCTACTGCACCTTGAATCCCCCATTTTGCCCCACCCTAGAGTCTGCACCCTCAGAGCCAGTGCCTTCATCCCTCTGCACTCCAACTCTCTGTCCCATGTAGCCTGATTTAGGGTGTACTAATAATATTAATTTGGATAATTTGATGAAAATGTAATTGATTAGCTTACATTTTATTTAATTTAATTGAGTTACAAAGTTACAGTTGCATTACTGCTATTCAAAAGATACATATGGCATTATATGCAACAAAGTTTTGGTTAATATACTCACAGCCTTCCTTGATAACCTGGTGGTAAGAGACACAGGACCAGCCTTGCAGTTCAGGTTTCTCAATTCTTAAGTGAAAGATGCAGTGCTTAGAAAAAGCTAGTGTTACTTAGGGTTTACTTGTATATGTTAAACTTAAAATCAAAACCTAATAAAGACTAAAAACGTAGGGAAACCGAACTTAGCCTAGTTCCCTTGAAACTTAAAGTTTAAGAACAAGTACAGCCTGCTGATAGTACATAGAGAGAGAGTGGAGGAAGTAAGTCAGAATGATAGAGCAAAGTGCTCTAATGAGGTGGGTTACCTCTTTTATAGGGCACAAGTGCCAGAAATCCTTCCTCCTATGCCCAAATTTCATTCCTCACCCACAAAACATTAGGGTACGTTTACTTCATAGGCTAGTATGTTTGTGCTTGTTGATGACATGTACATATGCACATAAGTTACCTTGTAGTGTACCTGTTAAATCTGTGGGTACAACACTGAAAAAAACCCTATGCCATTCTCCATTGTCGATTGGTCTAGGTAAAGGTCTTGGACAGGCATGGGTACTTATCTATTTAAGTAACATGATAAAGGTCGATTTTCCTCTCTGAGTAAAAGGTCACAATATAGATATGCTAACTTTGCCTTAGCTTAACATACAGGATATGGCCTGTAGGTTCTCGTAAGTCATGTGTCTCAGTCCCCTAATCATTTTTATTGCCCTCTGCTGGACTCTCTCCAGTTTGTCCACATCCCTTCTCATGTGGGTCCCAACCCCAAAAGTACTCACATTTCACCCCATTGGCCCCAAAATGCCAGCTTTTAATATGTAAATAGGGTGCTGCCATGGTCAAGTCACTCCCGAGCTCTCCAGTGGAGCCTGCTGGCAGAGAACAAGGTGAAAATTAGCCAGGATGTCACTCAGTCAAATCCCTGTGCTCCCCGCAGGTGGTATCAGAAGCCTCCAAGATGGCTCACTTCCCTTTCTCTCATCAGCTTCAGGCCCCAGGGTTACAAATGCACAAACCAGTTGGGATTCTCCCCTGGCCTCAGGGTGTGGGGCTGCTCTGAGGGGATGGACTTGCACACTTGGGATATTAGTGCAAAGATACAATTTCAATTTCTCTTAGAGAAATTGGAGGGCAATTTATATTTGGTACAAATCTTATTTAGTGAAAGGAAAGCTGCAGTGACAGCCTGGTTACTGGGGTGCAAAACACTTTCCTCCTGGGAGAAACAAGAAGTTAGAATTAGAAATTTACATCGTTTGTTCCAGTGTTGGTACAGGTTTAATTTTGCTTCTGTGTAGGTTTGTTTCAGGCTGTGATCATTTTGGTTTATTGGGTTGTTTTGGTTTTTTTAGTTGGACTGGAGCTTTTAATTGACATTTGCTGGATCGAATGGCTGTCTTGCAACACCAGTTTTGACATAGTTCTGCATATTTTATACAGATTTGACCAGTATTCAAGGATTCAATTCCTTTATAGGAGGTTTTAGTGGTCATGCTTATTTATTTGATGTTATTTTATCATTCTGCTGTAGCACACTTTTTTGATAAAATGTTGAAATTATTAATTTACAGCATTTGTTAGTTTTTATTTTTACAAACCAAGTTTTTCTTAATGTTTGGGTTTTAAATTAAGCCTTGTTTTTGGTTTCCATTTAAGTTTTGGTTACTTATGGGATCTTTAAGAGAACTTTGGATTCAGTACTAAAATTTGGACAGATTTAGAATATTTAAAGTAAACTCTGTTTACTATTTTATTTTAATAAAGTTTGTATTGTTGTAAACCCTAGCCCCGGGGGAGAGGAGATGAGCCTGGCCTTTAACTGAGAAGAAGCAGAGTCATGGCCCCCATGAAGTGTGGGGCCAGGTGATGGGGGGCACAGCCCCCCAATTTTTTTTGTCTAGCCCATCTCAGTCCCCCACTAAAGGAGAAGAGTTTGATGCCACCCCTGCTAGTCACTGGGTGTCACTGCTGCTCCATGGGAAACATGCTCTGTGCCTTACCCAGACTGGTCCGTGGGTGTCACTGCTCGTAGAGGGCAAACACATGCTGTGCATTACGCCACCTGACCAGTCGGTGTCACTGCTGTATCAAGGGAAACACCTTCTGTGCATTACCCTGAATGACCACGAGGTGTCACTGCTGCTTCAAGGGAAACGTGCTCTGTGCATTACCCTGACTGCCCACTGGGTGTCACTGCTGCTCCAAGGGAGACATAAGAGCGGCCAGACTGGTTCAGAGGCAAAGTCCATCTAGCCCAGTATCCTCCTGTCTTCTGACAGTGGCCAGTGCCAGGTGCCCCAGAGGGAATGAACAGAGCAGGGAATCATCAAGTGATCCATCCCCTATTGCCCATTCCCAGCTTCTGGCAAACAGAGGCTACAGGCACCATCCCTGCCCACCCTGGCTAATAGCCCTTGATGGATCTATCCACCATAAACTTATCTAGTTCTTTTTTGAACCCTGTTATAGTCTTGGCCTTCACAACATCCTCTTGCAGGGAGTTCCACAGGTTAGCTATGCAACTGCCCTGAGTTTACCCCCCCTCCCCTGGCCAGGTTGTATATGGAAAAGAGGATGAGGATGAGGAGAGCCATGATGTGTCTGTCACTGGCTGGTGCCTCAGTTTCCTCTAGGCAGCAGTGCTGCAGGCTCCTTTGGTCTGTGCCCATGCAACTGTGTCTGGGGAAGGGGGAGTAGAGGCTCATGCTTTCCAGCCCCACGCCCCTCCCCCAGCAGCTTGGGAATCCAGGCCAAATTTAACCCTGGTATCTGGGCTGGGATTAGTCTGGGCTGGGGTAGGGCTGGGGAGGAACTGGGAGGGAGACAGATGCACCTGCTTTGAGGGAAGATCCTCCCATTCCCTGCCAACCCCCTTCACTCCTTCCAGCACAGCACCCCCTAGCATTTCTTTCTCTGTCATGGGAGCTGTCTGCTACCTGCTTCTCCCTTAGCATCGTCTCTCCCCACCCTGGGGCACTGGCATTGCCCGTTCTGTGCAAACAGGCATACCCCAGTGTGCCCCATGACACCGCCCGGCAATTGTGGGGGCAGCTGTTGGATGGAGCCATATCAAAATATGGGAGTGGGCAAGGCTGGGGACCAGGACTCCTGGGTTCTCCCCTCAAATGTGGGAGGGGAGTGGAGGTTAGAGGGTAGAGTAGGGGAGGGGCAGGGCTGGGATCCAGGGCTACTGCTTTTTCTGGTTTTCTCCACCTCCTGCAGCAGCCTCGGTCCTTTCAGTGCATTTCTTGTTCCAAATTCATTTGCTGACTTGTGTAACTCACCCCAGAGGTGGCTGCATCTCAGTGTTGGGTGAGGCACCCTTGGCTGCATCACCTCCTAACCACGTCTCTCTCCCCCTTCAGGTGACCCTGCAGCACTCGGCAAACATCCACAAGATCATGGGGCATTTTGAACACTGGGCAGGCAGGGGCCAGGCGCCCAGCCGTCCCTCCAGAGAATGGGACGCAGCACCCCCTACTTTTTACAGGGATTAAAAAGGGGCCAAGTGGGGCAAATCAGAGGAGGAGGTGGCCAGGGTCTGAGCAGGGGGTGGAAATTGACTGGTCGGGGGGTCAAGCAGCTGGAGGCAGAGTTAGGAGAGGGACTGAAGGGCAAAGTCAGGGAGGGGGGAAGGAGCCGGAGTTAAGCCCAGAGGGAGGCGCTGCCAGAGGGTTAAACCCCGGCACAGGCAGGGGCAGAGGGGTAACAGTTATCCCGGTGGGCTGAGACTCCAGTGTTTGCAAACATGGGTGGGGGAGCAGAGGGCTTTTTTATTTCCCCTCTCACAGGCAGCACCTCTCAGCATGGGCTTCCCAGGGCTGGGCTCTTAAAGGCACAGGCATCCCACTGCCTAGACACTGCAGCTCCTCTCTGATGTAACCTACTGAGGTGCTGCAGTAGGAGACTCAATTCAGTGAAACTGGGCATTCCCTATACGCCCCCCAGCCAGGGGGCTGTGCACCCCCTTCCCTGAATTTCCCCAACACCCCCTCCCTCAGTGGTCAGGTAGTTACATGCAGCGCTGCCAATGTTGTCATTGGTTGCAAATTTGAATGGAAATTGAAACGTTAACACACACTTTAAAAGCAGATACAACGTATGAAAACTACTTGTACCTGAGAAAGTAAAATAGGTTTGGAAAGTCTGGACAAAGCCGGGTTTCCTCACCCAGCTGTTGTGTTTGCTGACAATGTCGGTGCATTGGCTTCGGCAGTGTTGGCCAACCTTAGAATTTCAAATGATGATTTGTAAGCGAGGTGTGAATGAGCTCTCCCCTGACAGCTACTGATGACCAGGGTTGGGAGGAGGCTTTGGGACCAGACTGTATTTACATGAACTCACCTACTCTGCCGAGGTATCCAGTGGACAGAGCTGAGCTGCCTCTGCTCTAGGTGCCCAGAGGAGGAGGGAAGGTGTGTGGGGCTCCAGCGTGGGACTCTTCCTCCCTCCTGCCAAGGCCTGACTATTAATCCTAGCCCTGCCACTCCTTTCTTCAAGCGCCATGTGGGCCAGAGGAAAAGTGTGATAGGAAGCACAAGGGCCAAGCTTGTGAACATCAGATGAAGCAGCAAGAAACTTAACCATCAGCATAGCAAATTCTCAAGCCCTAATCCATTGTGGCCAGCCCAGCCAAAGACCTGGCTCTAGGAGGTGTGAGTCACCCAGCAGGAAGGGAAAGATTTGTTGTTACACAGCTGGAGACAGGGAAGTTGAGCACTGTGAATTCTGGGGCTTTACCACAAGGTCCCACTGAGATTTGAACTCAAATTACAGGACTTAGAGGCCTGACTGCTGCCCATTACACCATGGAACCAGCTTAGGGTCCTGTCTCTGCACATCGGTGACCATCATGGGGCTGCTTGTGTAAAAGGGTTCTTGGACCTTTACTAAAACTTAGTGTGGGTGGGCGGGTGTGGGGAGTTGGTTGGCTAGTTCCCAGCACCAATAGAAGGGGGAAGGATCAATGGGAAATCAGGACCCTGAGACTGACAGTCCCCAGGGACAATGGAGATTGGCCAAAGCTCCAAGTTAGCTGCATTGACAGGCCAGGCAGTGTAATGAGGGAGTCACCAGGCCAGGGAGTCCCATCCTCCCTGTGAGCTGGAACTGCCTGGGCCAGAGTGGGGCAGAGCTAAGGAGAGAGCACGAGTCTGAGAAGAGCCAGGGAGCAGAGCTGCACAGGTGTAGTGCCAGAAACTGCTGCATGTAGAAGGGGCGAACCAGGCAGCCGGGCCCGGCCCCTCCCAGCAGGAGCGTGTCTGCCCCACGTGTGTTTCCACCCCCTGACCACATGGGTCCTGCTTGCTCTGCCCTGCCCCCAGCCCCAGTCTGCTGTCCTACAGGCTGCAGGGCTTGAGCAGCCTCCGTGCTGTGCTCCCGGCCATGGCCATGGCCATGGCCCATGTGCAAACCTGGGAGGGAGGATGAATGCTGTGTGCTTGGGGAAGAGGTGTGGCCAGGTTGAGGATTTGGGGAGGGATTTAATGGGGCAGTGAGGGGGAGGGGCTGGGGGCGGGCCAGGGCCAGGATTTGGGGAGGGATCCAATGGGGGAAGGAGGGGGCGGAGTCGAGGTGAGTGGAGGCAAGTGTCCCTCCGGACTCTGCCTGTGTGTCAGAGCAGAGGGCAAAATTATTTGTTTGTCCAGTGTCCCAACCAAACATTGGTCGGGACGTGGGACAAACAAGCAAATATCGGGACAGTCCTGATAAAATCGGGACATCTGGTTACCCTACATCAGGCTTCAAGTTGAGAATCATTTCCCATTCCCGCTCTGTGGGAGGGGAGACTTTTAAACGCGCTCTCTGTGCGACTGCACATGGCTAAGCAAAGAGAACAAACCCCAATCTCCCCTGTGCTTTGGGAGCCAGGTTTGTGGTGGGAATTCTGTAGTTCAGATGACTTCAAGCCTGGGCATTGGGATTCTTTACCAGTTTATCTGGCATTGGGTAGTTTTGTGCTCACAGCTGTGATGGCTGAGTGGTTAAGGCATTGGAGTTGAACTCCAATAGGGGTTTCCTGTGCAGGTTCCAATCCTGCTCACAGCGAGGCCTGTGTTTTACCCAGTATCTCACCCGGGCAATACCTCTGTACAACCCCCTAGGACACTCTCAATTCTCTCCCCACCCCAAGTAAATCCTGTTCTGCTCCTTTCATAGAGATCCCTGGGACACCACCTCACACTGTGACCCTGAGGTGTCAGGCAAACTCTCAGCACCTGAAGCCTCTGGCAGTCACCTGGTGCCCCATAGATCAGCCATAGCCCTGGTTCTGCTCCTCTCTCTAGAGTGAGAAAGGAGCCAAGTCAGCGACTCCATGGGAGCTATGGGGCTGCAGAATCAACAGAGAAAAAATAGGTGCTCAGCACCCACTGGCAGCCAGCTCCCCCCGCCCACTACAGGCCTTGCTGACAAGCTCCTCCTCTTCCCCTTCAGCACCTCCCACTTGCCAGTGATCAGCTGTTCAGTGGGGTGCAGGAGGCGCTGGGTGGGGAGGGGGAGGAGCAGGGACGGGAAGAGGTGGGGGTGGGAGAGGAATGCGGCAGGAAGGTGCAGAATGGGAAGAGATGGGACAGGGGTGGGGGCTTGGGCGAAGGGGTGGCGTGGGGGCAGGGCCTAGGGACGAAAGGGGGGATTTGTCCCAGACCCCAGACCCCTCTAGGGCTGGCCCTGAAGGGAAGCACTGACTATCACAGTGACAATACAACTGACCAGCATTGTGGGGGAGACTGAGGGAGATCCACACTCATCAGGTCTCTTCTCTCCCCCAAGGTGAGCCAGACACTGCTCTCTCCTGGCTCTCACTCTAGCAGCTGGAGGCCAAGGAGCCATTTCCCCACAGGAAGTGCATTGAGTGCCCCTGTGGTGCTGGGGGCTGGCGCTGCTGCTGCTGCCTGTGGGGCTGGCAGGGGGGTTGATGTCTGCACAGACTCTCAGCTGCCAGGCCGGAGGGGGCACTTGGGACCTTACCAGACTGGCTCAGTGAAGACGGGGGGTTGACAGAGCAATACAGACGCTCTCCAGAGCATGGAGCAGCGTCCGCCCATGCAGCCAGGCAATGAGCATTTCCCACAGCCTGGAGCCGAGGGGGAGGCGGCAGCTGCTCTTCCAGCTCCTGGGGGTCAGGTCCTGCCAGCCAACAGACACTTACTCACCACAGCTAAGGGTGCCGGGTTCCTCCAGTGGGGGTGCGAAGCAGCCATTCGTTTTCCTGTTCTTTCTGTGTGCAACTGCTGACAAAAACATCCCAGACAGAGAAGAAACAGGCCAAAATGCTATGCTGCAGCTATCAAAGTAACTCAGCTGGGAGAGCGTTAGAGTGAAGATCTGAAGGGCCGCGGTTCAATCCTGGGTTTTGGCAGGCTCTGTTTGGGCAGAGATGGCTTGTTTTCTGGGAGCATAGCAATGTCTGTGCCCAAGGTGAGTTCCTGAGCTTAGGCCCTGCAGTAGGAAAACATAGAATGGGCTTCTGCCCCTAGTTGGCCCACCTGACCTTTAATGATGAGAGATGAGAGCTGTCTTTCCCAACATGGCAGGAAGAGAGCAAGGCAGGGTGACCCTCAGGAATGGTGCCAGAGGGCTGCTAGGCAGGGATTAGGGATGAAAACTCCTCTGTGCAGCTGAGCAAGGGCAGTACCAGGAAGGGGCATCTGTAAAAGTGACCCCACACACCTCTCCTCCTCTGGGCACCTAGAGCAGAGGCAGCTGGTGCTGATAGCTCCAAGGGAAGACTTAAAACCCACAGAGCAACTGAGGTCAGGACTAGAGGAGGGCAGGACCATGCCTATGTGTGGCCTCCAGAGAGGCACAAAAACACCCAGTCAGGCTGCTCCCTACTATGCCAAACACCCAGTGAAGGTCACCAGCACACGGGGCAGCTGCTGATGTTCTGTGGCCAACATCACAAGATGGTAGGAAAGCAGGGCCAGCCCCCATGGTGGGGCCTCTGACTGGTCCCACTCGCAGTGCTCACTTTTGCAGTGGGGCAGGAGATTTTACCCCAAGAGGCTTTTCCTGAGCTAGCGAGAAGTAGAGAAACACCCAGGCTCTGAAGACGCTATGTAGCAAGTTCCCTCCAGCACAGGGACAGGTGCACATGCTAGCCCGGGCAGTCACCCATTTTCTTTGGCAAGTCAGGAATGACAAAGGCTAGACTGGAAGCACTTGGGGCTCATGCCCCAGGCTTTGTGACACCCAACCCCCAACTCCTTCCCGGGGCTCTAGCTGAAGCCAGAGCATTGGCCTGAGCAGCCAAGAAGAGGTTCCAACCCTGAAAGGAGCAGGACATTCAGCACAAAGGTAAAACTGCAGAAACACAGCCACCAAGGGACTCAAACCCTCAATCTTTTGATCCACACTCAGATACCTTATCCATTAGGCCACATGAGAGGTTCCTGGGATTTTGCTTAGCTGCTCGCTGTTGTGGTGAATGGTGAAAATGGCTTCAACTAGCTCAGTTGGTAGAGCATCAGGCTTTTAATCTGAAGGTCCAGGGTTCAAGCCATTGTCTGGGTGCTCAGCTTTTAAGTTGCCTTGTGTGTCAGGAGCCAAATGATTCCTGGTGCTGTCCACCAGCCACATGCTGATTCCCAGAATCCATGGCCATTTCCTGGAAAGGTTCCTTTCCTCAGGAATCAGGAGAGAGGCCACATCCACAGGAGCAGGCCTAGAACAAGCAGTCTCTGGCTGGCAGGAAGTGCTGTGAGGCCAGGTGCTGAGAAAGCTCAGAGGGGGAGCAGCAGAGATGAGGGGAAGAGAGACAGAGAAGCAATGAGTACAGAGGGCAAGTGTACAGGGGGTTCTGGTCTGGCTATTGTGGGGAACTTCCCTGGTTTATACATGACCCTGGTGCAACTGGCCAGAGAAAGGATCTGAGTCCCCACCCCCTTACCAGAGGCCTGCCTGACCCCAAGGACGCTCTTTCTACTCTCATGTGTGGCAGAGTCCTTGTAACCCCAACAAGGCTGGGCCCAGGAATCCTGCTGAAAAACCAATACTAGTCTGGTTGGGGAATTTGGTTTGAATGTATTATTAGTATTCTCTTCTGATTTCTGAATCAGTTCAGCTCAGTCTTTGTCCTCCAGGTGTGTTTCCAGCTGTTGAGTTATGGGGGAGAGAGGCCAAGTCATGGTGTCTCTACCCTTCTTTCATCGTTTCTTCCAGTTTGTTAGGAAGCTCCTTTGCTAGGATGTGAATCAAGCAGTGTCCATCCTCAGAAGGCAGACTTGTACAAACCATATGATCATTATATGAGAGTGGTGAATATGGGGCTTCCAGGGTGCTGCTTTGAGCACAGCGTGCCACACCTGGGCCTCCATTGCAATGGAGACGTACCCTTAGAGTCCATCTCTCCTGGGATAAAGATGGCAGCAGGGCTGGCCTGGGTCATCCGACTTGGGCTCATGGACATAAAGCTGAGGGGCTAAAAACTGTGGTGCAGATATTTGTGTTCACACTGAAGCCTGGATTCAGAAACCCTCACCCCTCGTGGGGCCTCAGAGGTTGGGCTCAAGCCCATATGTCTGCACTGTAATTTTATAGAGGTTGGGAGGGAGTTTAGCAAGTGGAAATAGTAAAACCACATTGAGGGGACTGGACCTCTGACCTATCAGCTCTTAACACCCAAACTTTCAGTAACTCTATTATCAGTGCCTGTGAGTGTAATTTAACCCATAGGTCCATCTAGTTCTGAATCTTGTCTTCTGACAGTAGCCAATGCCAGGTTCCCCAAAAGCCACTCCCCAAGGCACCACTGGGAGTTGAATCCAGGATCTCCTGTTTACAAAACAGGTACTTTAACCACCTAAGCCATGGTACCTGCTGTTACTTAAAGCATCGTGTCTGCCCACACCTGACTGTCTGCCAATCCCCACTGGGCCCTGACAAACGTTGCTCGTGTTTGGCTTCTGTAAAGCAGAGGAGCAGGTGAAGTTTTGCTCCCAAGGTGTGTGTGTGATTCTTTGGACAGGTCCATACTACAAAATTAGGTTGGTCTAATTACATTACTTAGGCTGGTAATGCAGTATATCAACCTAATCCCAGTGCAGATAGCGGCTCAGCTCTCAGAACATTCTGGAACTATGAAAGGGGAGGGGCCCAGCCTCTGTAGCAGGAATGCAGGGCAGGTGAGTTCACGGTGGGCATTATGGGATACTGGTGGAGGCCAGTTATGGTGATATAATGACCAGCAGCATTTACACTGACAATTTGTCACTTTAAGTTTGCTGCAAAAAGCTCTAGGCCTCTCGTCGAGGTGGTTTTATTTTGTCACCTAAACAGGGCAGTTTTGTCGCCAGACGTGGTATTGCAGTGTGTGCACCAGCCAAAAGCTGCTGACCGAGGGAGCGTTGTGTGTTTTTCACACACCTGAGCAATATAATGATGCTGAAATAACTTTGTAGTGCAGACCTGGCCAAAGATTCACACACACACACAGCTTGCAAGGAAAAGCTCACCTGCTTCTCTGCTTTGCAGAATCCAAACACAAGCAAAGCTTGTCAGGCCCCAGTGAGGATGGCAGGGAGTCAGGTGTGGGCAGACACTGTGCTTAAGCCACAGGTGGGCACCATGGCTTAGCTGGTTAAAGCACCTGTCTTGTAAACAGGAGATCCTGGGTTCAACTCCCAGTGGTGCCTTGTTGATTAACTCTTGGGGCACCTGGTATTGGCTGTTGTCAGTGGACAAAACACAGAGCCAGATGGGCCTTTGGTCCAGCCAGGTATGGCAGTTTTAATTATACTCACAGGCACTGATAACAGAATTACTGAAAGTTTGGGAGTTAAGAGCTGATAGGTCAGTGGTCCAGCCTCTCACAGATGATCCCCTCCCTCTGGGACAGGGGCAGGTCTGGGCTCTCACACCAATTGCTCATTGTGGCTGCCAGAATCCATGAGCTGCTCATTTAGTTTGCACTGAGGGTTGAGCCCTGCTTCATGCACCGTGTGTGAGAATGAAAATCCTAAACCACCCTTTGAAATAACGAATGCAGCAGGACGTGTTATTGTCCCTGCCCCAAAGCAGACAGACCAATGGAGAAATGCCATTGAGTCCAGGGTATTACTCCACTGCCATTTTACCTTTTTTGCTTGCTAAACTCCCTCCCAACCTTGAGGGCTCCCAGACCCCAATATTGAGCTTGAGCTGAGATGTCTACAGTGCAAATTTACCACCCCACAGCCAAAGCCTCCGGAGCCTGAGCTGGCACAGAACAGCCGTGGGTGTTTCATTGCAGTGTGGACATAGCCGAGCATTATGTCTACACTGCCATTAACACATCCAAGTCACTATTCTCAAACCCTGAGTCAGTTGATTCAGGCTTGTGGGGCTTGTGCTGCAGGGTTATAAAATTACAGTTTAGACACTTGAGCTTCAGCCCAGCCTCCGAGACCCCACGGGGGGTGAGGGTTTCCAAGCCTGGGCTCCAATCTTATCTCCGGGAGCCCAAATCAGATCATCCAGGCCAGTGGGATTTTATCACACTATAGATGCCCCCTTAGGATATATCTACATTTCAATGTAAGCCCAGGGTTAGCAGAAGTCATGTCAGCAGCCCCAACACATAGACATAAACCAAGAGGGAAAGACCCATCCCCAAATAAGCTGGGCAGTGTCCTTCTCCCTATGGTTTGTAAGTCCAGCAATCAAAAGTCCTTTAACATGATCCCCCCCTGCACTCCACTCACAGCTGTTGTCCTTAGTCAGTGCAAGCCCAGAGGTGCCTCTATAGAGTTCGCCTGCCATCCTGGGTGGAAAAGGGGGAAAATAAGAAGGCACCGTGCTCACCGTATTGTCTAGGAACTCACTCATCCCTCCATGGCCACCCTATCCTAAAGTTGGTTTAATACCTAAATTTTAGTATTGGGACCCCAGCCCCCTTGGCCCTGGAACCCTTGTCCCCTGCCTAGCAAGTGCTATTGAATTGAGGTAGAGTCCCTCAGTCAGGGTCTGCCAAACATAGTTGTGCTGCCCTTGATTCACACAACAATGATAACAACCCTTTATTTCTCCTGTCCCAATAACAAGGAGACTGGGAATCCAACACCAGCCAAAAGTGATCATTTTGGCAAGCAACCCAACATATTTCCAACATACTGTAAAATCCACATGCAGACTCATACATGAAACCTTGCAAGAAAATCTTCCTGACGGGGTCTGAAGCACCTGCTGCTGGAGGGAAGGAGGGAGCTGTGCGTTGGGATTGAGGGGCACTGGGAACAGGAGGGGCCTGTGCATTGGGATTGAGGGGCACTGGGAATAGGAGGGGGCTGTGGGTTGGGATTGAGGAGCAGTGTAAAAAGGAGGGGGCTGTGGGTTGGTACAGAGGAGAAGGGTGAAGAGGAGTAGGCTCTGGTTGGGAGTGAGGAGCAGTGTGCATAGGAGGGGCAGTGGATTGGGACTGAGGGGCACTGGAAGTAGAGGGGACATGGATTTTGGCTGAAGAGCATCTTCATTTGGGGATCCAGCAGGAT
Source organism: Gopherus evgoodei (assembly GCF_007399415.2). Taxonomy (NCBI): domain Eukaryota; kingdom Metazoa; phylum Chordata; order Testudines; family Testudinidae; genus Gopherus; species Gopherus evgoodei. Next base: position 33,659,155 of record NC_044334.1, read on the forward strand.
AGAGGAAGACAGCAGGTGATTCTAATTCCTTAGGGATATTCTGTTGTGTTTTCTGTGTGTGCGTGTGCATGCAGGGGAGGAACATGCTATATGCCCAGAGGCCTTTATTCCTCCAGGCTGCAGGGACAGAGAGGATGTCAGGAAGTTGCCCCTTCAAACCCACACACAAAAAGGTCCTTCTTAGGAAAGGCACAGTCTTGAAGAGAAAAAGTAACACCAAAGAGGACATCAGAAGAACAATTTTTAAAGATACAGTGAGTAGTTTATTACCTGATCAGGGACTTGAATGCTAGACCCTCAGATTAAAAGTCTGATGTTCTACCAACTGAGTTAGCCAGGCTCACAGCAAAAGAAGTACAAGATATGCAGAGGAGAAACTAGTCAAGAAAAAGGGAAATGGATACAATACGGAAAACCTGCTGCTCTCTCTCTTTTCCCAGCCCTGGCCTGAGTGGTATTAGTGCTGGTTAAAAAGACAGGGAAATATCGGCATCTACCAGCCTTTCATAGCTGTACTAGACTCAGGCACAGTACAGAGGTGCCCATCTGCAAGTGCCGAATGGTTGGATTGGCTAATGCAACCAGTAGACGTGCAGGGCACACTGGGATATAGAGCCAAGTGTCCATCACCATCAATATTTCAGAGGGATAATGATAATGATGGGAAGGTTCACAATTGACTCGGTAGTTGCATACAAAGGTGCATGTTTGGCAGTTACACTGGGAAATTCTGGCTCCTTCTCAGGCTCAGGTTGGCCACCCCGGTCTAGATGTAGAAGTTACAACATTTAAACTTGAAGAGGGGCCAATTTCCCCATCATTTCACACCTTCACATCCAAAAAAGCAGCAAAGAATCCTGTGGCACCTTATAGACTAACAGACATTTTGGAGCATGAGCTTTCGTGGGTGAATACCCACTTCCTCAGAGGCATGTAATGGAAATTTCCAGGGGCAGGTATATATATGCTAGCAAGCAAGCTAGAGATAACGAGGTCAGTTCAATCAGGGAGGATGAGGCCCTGTTCTAGCAGTTGAGGTGTGAAAACCAAGAAAGGAGAAACTGGTTCTGTAGTTGGCTAGCCATTCACAGTCTTTGTTCAATCCTGAGCTGATGGTGTCAAATTTGCAGATGAACTGAAGCTCAGCAGTTTCTCTTTCAAGTCTGGTCTTGAAGTTTTTTTGCTGCAGGATGGCCACCTTAAGGTCTGCTATAGTGTGGCCAGGGAGGTTGAAGTGCTCTCCTACAGGTTTTTGTATATTGCCATTCCTAATGTCTAATTTGTGTCCATTTATCCTTTTCCGTAGAGACTGTCCAGTTTGGCCGATGTACATAGCAGAGGGGCATTGCTGGCATATGATGGCGTATATTACATTGGTGGATGTGCAGGTGAATGAACCAGTGACAGTGTGGCTGATCTGGTTAGGTCCTGTGATGGTGTTGCTGGTGTAGATATGTTGGCAGAGTTGGCATGGAGGTTTGTTGCATGGATTGGTTCCTGAGCTAGAGTTATTATGGTGCGGTGTGCAGTTACTGGTGAGAATGTTTCAGGTTGGCAGGTTGTCTGTGGGCAAGGACTGGCCTGCCACCCAAGGCCTGTGAAAGTGTGGGATCATTGTCCAGGATGGGTTGTAGATCCTTGATGATGCGTTGGAGGGGTTTTAGCTGGGGGCTGTATGTGATGGCCAGCGGAGTCCTGTTGGTTTCTTTCTTGGGTTTGTCTTGCAGAAGGAGGCTTCTGGGTACACGTCTGGCTCTGTTGATCTGTTTCCTTATTTCCTCGTGCGAGTATTGTAGTTTTGAGAATGCTTGGTGGAGATTTTGTAGGTGTTGGTCTCTGTCTGAGGGGTTAGAGCAGATGCGGTTGTACCTCAGTGCTTGGCTGTAGACAATGGATCATGTGATGTGCCCGGGATGGAAGCTGGAGGCATGAAGGTAGGCATAGCGGTCAGTAGGTTTTCGATATAGGGTGGTGTTAATGTGACCATTAACACCATGGCTTGCCAATTACAGAACCAGTTTCTCCTCTCTTGGTTTTCACACCTCAACTGCTAGAACAGGGCCTCATCCTCCCTGATTGAACTGACCTCGTTATCTCTAGCTTGCTTGCTAGCATATATATACCTGCCCCTGGAAATTTCCATTACATGCATCTGAGGAAGTGGGTATTCACCCACGAAAGCTCATGCTCCAAAACGTCTGTTAGTCTATACGGTGCCACAAGATTCTTTGCTGCTTTTACAGATCCAGACTAACACGGCTACCCCTCTGATACTTGACTTCACATCCAAACACAATAACTTTCTGAATGAACCCGCCTCGTTCAGCCAGAAGATCTTGGGGTGGGTGTAGGAGTCACTGGGTAAAATTCTCTGCACTTTCTTATGACTCAAGTCAGAGCAGAGGTACCTAGTGATCTAGTCTGACTGTAAAATCTATATATCAACCCCAAATATAGTGTGAAATTAATCCTCAGAAACAGCTGGCTCCCCACCCAGACCCAGCAAAGGGCTCTCCAAGGAAGGGGGCTGTTGAGGAAGGAAAGAAGAAAGATGTCCTTCTCTCCCTGGAGGAACTGGGCTCTGCGCTTTGAACAGAAAGGAGGGGAAGGAAATGGCCACATGATGGCAGCGGAACCTAAGAAATGAAACACAACAGGCTTCTGTGCACATTGATTCTGCACAGTGAACGAACCTGACTCCCATATCATGAAAAGCCAAAAAGCCATTTCTTTGTATGACAGGGAGAAAAGAGTTCCAATCATTCCTGCCCATTGACTTTTGAATTATTTTACATTATAAAGAAAATTGTAACAAAATTAGTCTGAACTTGAGCTGCCTGTTGTTAAAAGCCTGTTCCCCTTTTCAGTTCCAACTGCCCTGCAAGAAACACCCCCAGGTCCCTGCTCACCCCAGGAAGAGGAAAAAGAGAATCCCCCACTGGGCACTGCCCTTGGCTCCAGGCTGCTGTCCTGGGGTGCAGGTGGGGACTGATTGTTTGCTGCTGAGGAGGGAGCCAGCAGAGGCCTCTGGTGCTCTGCTCCTAGCATCTGCCCAGCCCAGGCTGTCCTCTGCCTCAGCTGCTGCTCCCGGCCTGCTCTAGAGTCAAACATGCAGGGCTCCCAGGGGAACAGAGGCTGGGACAGGGCAGCAGCCTGGGTTGGGCTGGGAAGGTGCTGGGAGTTCTCGCTCCCTGAGAACTGGCCCGGCTCCCTTCTCAACAGTGAATAAACCAATTCCACATCCCCTCCCCAGAAAAATCAGCCTGAAGCCAAGGGCAGCAGGGGACGATTGCCTCTAGTTCCCACCAAGGCAGGAGAGAACCCAGGTCCTTTCTAGCAGAGCTTATGGAACTGATGTGGGGAAACCAGCCTTTAATAACAGGCAGCTTAAGTTGAAACTAAGTGTTTTTAATGATTTCTACAACATTAAATAACCCTTCAATCGTAGTGTCACCATCCATAAAATTGCTTCAGCCTTACAGGTTCCCAAGTATAAAACTAAACATCTCTTCAAATCCAAGGAAGTGAAGATCAGTCAATCTTCAGAGTCATCTCACATAAAAGAACCATGTTGTGGTACATACTGGCCCCATAATGTGGCCATCGCCTTTCCTTCCTCTCTGTTAAAAGTTTTAGTATTTTGCACAGAAACTTTCTTCCCTCAGGAGAGACCTGGGAACCAGGGCTGCCAGCCAGACAAACACTTTTCATAGGAAGCGTAATCTGTCAAAAAATGATCTCCCTCCTTCAGTTCAGTGACACCCTGAAATGTTACTTATCCTGGCAGAGCCAGAGGATTGAGAGCAGCTACATCAAGCCTCTGTGTAGCTAGCAGGAATGAACACAAACACTCCCTTGTATCTGAAGAGATGTTTAGTTTTACCCTTGGTAAACTACAAGGCTAAAGGGAAAGATGATGGTGGTGTCAGATATAAAGAGTGAAGCATGGAACAATCATCATAGTTATCCCCATAGCAACTGTAAATATTTCTAAATTCTTCTTATTATCATCAGTGTATTATTTTGTCTGTCATTTAGACATTGACTAGACCTTGACCAAGAAATTTGGATCCTGATAAAATAATCAACTACCCCTCGTTAAGGTAATGGACTTGACACCCACTCGGGTGTCTCCACACAGGTTCAAGTACTAACAACAGTGGCACCTTACAGCCATAGCTTTTAATCAGGACAATACATTGATACAAATTCCTGTTAAATCATTTCTCAGCCAGAGTCCATCGCCCACATTCCTTAAGGCACTGGGCCACCATGTGGATGTTTCATTTCCTTCCTCAATTTCGCACAGAGGCACAATTTCCTTTGCACAGATCCAATAACAGTAAAACCTCCCTGTGTCTCTTGTCTGAGCCAGGGCATTCGATTCCAGTTAACCCTTCTCTCCTGCCATGGCAATGGTCAGACAGAGGGGACATGGTCACCTGCATCCCTGCCAGGAAGATATTGGGTCGGCTCTTTCTTTCTGCTGCTGTTGTTAGTCCATGAAACATCAGGGATGGAATGCAAGGCTGAGCTCACACACCAATCCC